>NC_066876.1:9636158-9766158 GCF_022985175.1 Labeo rohita | reverse complement strand
AATCGCTCAACTGGAAACAATTAGTCATGTCTCCTCAGATGCTCCTCATGCTGTTTAATTAGCCTCATTAAGCCTGGTGGGCAGGACAGCCTGAGGGGACGTGCGGACGCCGTAGCCGTGGTTACTACTGTGCTGCAGTCAGGTTGACTGCTTCTCCGTCTGACCCCTGGTTAGGATTGTATTGATCACCAATTAGGGAATATTGATCTTTCTCAGACCCCCCCGGTGGTAATAACATAAGAAAGACAATTAAGAAGAAAGTGTAAGATGGTGCTGGAAGCTAACTCATGTGCTGCTTTACTATAAATCATGTTTTATGGTTGTAAAACAGCCCAAAGATGGTCTTTTTATCTACAGGGCACCTTTTTTGCATTTTATATTTAAAAACCTAAAAAATGTTAAAAGACCCTGTGGGAAAAAAAGTCTCCCAGCCTAGTCAAGTCTGTTGGCTTGTTTTAGAGCAGTGCTATCATGTATGTACTGTTATACTATTCATTAATATTTAGTATATTAATATTTATTAATCTCGAATGAGTTATTTTTATGTTTTCAGTTTACATTTTAGTTTTAGTGATTTTGTTAGGTGTGTTTGACAAGAGTATTCTTTCTAGGGCATTGCTTGGTGATTGCTAGGGTCTTTTAGATGGTATCTAGGTGTTTTTTTTATTGTTTGGGCATTGTGGAGTGATTGCTAGATGGTTACATGGTTGCAACAGCATTATTGGATGGCTGTTAGGGGTGTTATTAGATGGTTTCTAGGGTGTTCTTTATAAATACGTGATTGCTAGATTGTTGCTAGAGTGTTCTGTGTAGGTGCTTTGTTACTAGGGCATTGCTAGATGGTTGTTAGGATCTTCTAGAGGGTAGCTAGATGGTTTCTTCATTCCTAGGGCATTCTTGGGTGGTTGCTAGATGGTTATGTTGTTTGCTACAGCATTACTAGGTGGTTTTTAGAGAGTTATGGGTGGTTAGTAGACCGTTTCTATGGTGTTCTGTGTGGTTTTTGGTGTTGGGCATTGGGCATTGCATTATTGAGTCTTATGGATGGTAACTAAATTAATGATTGTTGACAGGGCATTGTTGGGTGGTTGCTACAGCATTCTTGGGTAGTTTTCAAAGTTGTTATGGGTGGTTGCCAGATGGTTTCTAGGTTGTTCTATGTGGTTAATTGGTTACTAGGGTAATGCTAGAGGATTCTGTGTAGGTGCTCATTGGGCTTTTCTAGGTTGTTGCTTGGGTGTTATAAGTGGTTGGTAGATGGTTTCTATGGCGTTTTGGGTGGTTGTCAGGTAGGTTGTCAGGAGCTGTGTCCGAAACCGCTCCCTATCCACTATATAGTGCACTATATCGGGTGTCAGCCATTTTGTAGTGATGTCCGAATTCGGAGTGAACGACTTCATTCCCTACATTCGTTCACTACTTTTTACCCACAGTGCATTCTGATTTCGAGTGTACAACCGATGTACACTCGCTGAAGCACTATATCCCACAATCCAATGCGGAGAACCGACGAGCTGGAAGAGAGAGCAGGAGCGAACAATTTTGAATGAGAGATGCCATTTACATCTTTATTATTTCTGCTTTATTGTTTATTTAATGAATTATTCATATCAAAATATATTAAATAGGCATTAACTCAGTTTAATATTTTACTAATTTAATGAGCTGGCATCTTTGTTAATTTACAAAAAATGATGATAATTTGATGGATATTTAAAAATGTTCGTTGGTAGCGTATTCATTCTGATGTAATATTAACGGGCGCTCTACGATCATTGGAATGTTAGGCAGCTCGTGAGAGTTTCAAGATACTACAAACAATAAATACATAAAATTATTAACATGTAATTAATGTATGTTTATTTTTGTTGACAGCATTTTATTAGTATTTAATGATTATGAACACATAATATTACAAAACAAATTAATACTATCAATAAAACCATAAAGCTGATGCGGTGGTATGTATAATCACAGTATAAAGTCATTTAAAGTGTTATTGTTATTAATATTATTTTCTAAAATAAGGTACATGTAATATAAAAGTACATGTGAAAAAGATGTTTTTCGGAACAGCTCCAAGTCTCATGCGAAGTGTAACGATATGCGTCACCGTCCGAATTCGTTCACTTCATTTCGTTCACTCCTTCTGATATAGTCCACTCAACGGCCATTCACTATATAGGGATTAGTGAATGAGTGAACGAGTGAGCGATTTCGGACACAGCTAAGGTGTTGCTAGAATATTTTATGTGAGTGCTTTAGCTAGGGTGTTATAGATAGTTAGTAGATGGTTTCTAGGGTTTCTCGGTAGGTCTGGGCGATAAAACGATAACGATATGTATCGCGATAGACACGTGATCGATATCAATAAAAAATGTGTTCGATAAAACGTTCTATATTTTTTATTCTTTGTCGGAAGAAAACAGAGGTTGCGAAGCAAGTTTGGTTGCATTAACAAAGGCACTCGCTCTCTGGTAACCTAGCAACGTAGGGAGTGACACTCTAACAGCCAATCATGTAACAGTATCACGTTTTGGTTGGTATCAAGTTGCGCCATATCGTTGTCTTGTGCTGGTCTGCTGGATTCCTCTTCATAAGCAGAAAATGAGTGCCGCAGCGAGCGAGGAAATTGTAAATAAAAGAGGAAAAGTCAGCTCGCCAGTATGGCAGTTTTTTGAATATTATAAGTCTGACCGTAGTCAGACCAATGTCGTCTGCAAATTATGCAAGACCGTCGTCCCCGCCAAGACTGGTAATACCACGAACTTCATGTACCTGCTGTATTCAACCAACAACATCTGTAGCTGCAACACCGCACAAGCAGCAGACCACCGTGGATTCTTATGACAAAAAATCTAAACGGTACAAAGATATAACGGAGGCAGTGGCATATCTCAGTTTTATTTATGTTTACAAAACACTGGCAGGGCTCGACAATAAGGAGTGACCGATGGGCCGGGGCCAGCGTGAAAGACGCTCGGGACAGCTGACGAATATGTCACTGGCCCGATCGGGCCACTGCCGTGTCGTCACGAAAGTTTATCATTTGCACGTATTTTTTAACCTTAATAATTTAAAATTTCAACCAATCTCTTGTTCTGGGCTTGCACACGAACTGCATGCACACTCAAAAAAATATTTCAGCCCTTAACTTAATTCAATTACGTACAAAATTTCCATGCATTTAGATTACGTAGTTTTAAACGCAAACAAATCAATTAAACTTAATGTGATTCAAATGCATCAGTCTTACAATGCAATGAAACAGGTAAAGTTGATGTAATAGTTCCCAGTGTTAAACAAACCCTGCTCAGTGTTCATGTGTTTCCACACTACAGAGTGTTCAAGTAGCATTGACACAGTGTTGGAGTTAAGGAGATCATTATGTCATGATTGACCAATAATGATGAACACCTGCTGTTTACAAGCAGAATCACAGAATGAAAGAGAAACACAAGAATCAGCCACAGCCAAAGATAAAATTAACTTAAATAACTGAAGACATTAAATCTCTGATTAAACAACTCCACAAACAACATTACAGTTTGACTTGATTTCTGTCATATATCCACAAATATTATTTCAGAACATCTAAACAGAGGTTTAGATGTTTTATTTTAAAAAATGTTTCATTTGACCTCACCATCATGGCGAACAGGGTTTACTTTAGTTGGGCTCTTGACCCTTGACTTTCTTAGTATAGTTTTTTTTTGTTCTTTGGTTGCTGTAATTGTGTTTGTAGAGCATGTTTGTATAGCGCAAAAAAAGGGTCCTTATTAAGTGTTCTTGGTTAATTATTATTGATGTTGTAATCATTGTCAAGTAGCCTGATTTGTTGATATTGTTCAGTGGTTTACCTCCTAGTTTCATTACATTTACAGTAGTTGTATGAACTGTTACTATTACTACTTTAAGATCTGTAGTATTACTTAGACACAGACATCAAGAATCAGCATATGAATCTCAACAATGGTGACATTCAACAGCTGCATGCTGGGAGTCATGGGTGAGATTTGTACTCTGCTGCTACCCAGCATGCAGCTGTTTAATGTCACCATTGTTGAGATTCAAATGCTGATTCTTGATGTCTGTGTGTGTCAAACCAATGCTGTAGATTCAAGATTTAGTGTATAAGATGAACATCCATAATAGTTCATACACCTGTTGGAAACATTATGAAAATAATAGACTAACCACTGCATGAGATCAGTGCATCATGCCACTGGATGATAATGATTTAACAAACAATAAAAATTAACCAAAAACACCTAATCAGACTTCTTTTTTTATGAGATGCATTATTATGCTGTAATAAATGTGCTTCGTTCACATAATTACAACAGCCAAAAAAATTAACATAAAAAAATCAAAAGTCAAGAGTCCAACTAAAGTAAACCCTGTTTGCCATGATGGTGAGGTCAATTGAAACTTAAAAAAAATAAAACATCAAAACCTCTGTTTAGATGTTCTGAAATAATATTTATAGATATATGACAGAAATCAAGTCAAACTGTAATGTTGTTTGTGGAGTTGTTTAATCAGAGATTTAATGTCTTCAGTTATTTAAGTTAATTTTATCTTTGGCTGTGGCTGATTCTTGTGTTTCTCTTTCATTCTGTGATTCTGCTTGTAAACAGCAGGTGTTCATCATTATTGGTCAATCATGACATAATGATCTCCTTAACTCCAACACTGTGTCAATGCTACTTGAACACTCTGTAGTGTGGAAACACATGAACACTGAGCAGGGTTTGTTTAACACTGGGAACTATTACATCAACTTTACCTGTTTCATTCATGTAAGACTGATGCATTTGAATCACATTAAGTTTAATTGATTTGTTTAAATTAAAACTACGTAATCTAAATGCATGGAAATTTTGTACGTAATTGAATTAAGTTAAGGGCTGAAATATTTTTTTGAGTGCAGTCGTCTTTAAAAATGTCATGTGTGTAGAAATATGACGAACTCTTTAGACATTAACAGAGGCCAAAGACGCTAAAGACGAACGCAAAGAGAAAAAAATACTGTAGCAGGCAGACGAAGATCACGGTGTACAATGCAAAAAATATAATCATAAATATTGAAACTGTTGTTTATGAGAACGTATCTGTGAGGGGAACTTACTGTTTACATGGCGTTTTCTTTTCATTTGCCCATGTATGATGTATATGATGTATATAAAGTAGCGTTCACGGAGCTACTTTGTTTACAGCGGTAACCATAGAAACCATATCACTCTTATTCCATAAGCGCCACCTGCTGGCAAAGACTGAGTTTGCGCTCTTTCTGCTGTTTTTCCCTAAAGCATCTTTTCATTTTTAATAAAATATTAATAATAATAAAACATTTTTTTAACAACAAATAATGTTTGGTTTAGGGGTGGTATCGAAATTGGAATCGAGAATTGTACAGTTTTATTTGGTATGTAAAATTTTGGTGTCATATAAACTTATTTATTAAAATAAAAGATAACATGAGTCAAAAACAATAATAACAGCAACTATTGAATTTTTTGTGGTAGGGCCAGTGAAAATTTTGACGGGGCAAGTAAAAATTTGAACCACTGGCCCGACTGGGCCAGTAGAAAAAATCTTTAGTGTTGAGCCCTGACTTCACATATTTTAATAACACTTTATTCACCAGAAGGTGAACAGCTAGTGAACTTCCTAGCACTAAACTTGCACTAAATTCTCAGGTTTCTCTATTTATATTTAACACTTTGCACTATTTTATTACACTTTATTAAGGATTTCTTACATTTTCTTTCATTTTGCACCTTAAATGTTAAGAGATAATTGTTAAGTGTTCATTGTGACTTTAGACTTATGTTTACATTTTAATTATTTGAGTTTTCCATGGTTGTTGACATTTCTGTCTTAATAACTGAGGGGATTATGATCAGAGGAAGGTTAAGTTTAAAATAAAAATGTTTAAATGTAGTATATTTTTCTCCTGGTCCTTATTTTAAATGGGTCATAAAAAATATCAATAATTATCGATATCGACCGATATGAAACACTGATATCGTGATACAGTTTTCAGCCATATCGCCCAGCCCTATTTCTCGGTGGTTAATTTGTTGCAATTGTGTTGCTAGAGTATTCTGCATGGTTGATTGGTTGCTATGTGATTACTAGGGTCATTTGGATGGTAACTAGATAGATGATTGGTTGCTAGGGCATTTCTAGGTTGTTGTTTGGGGGTTATGGGTGGTTGCTCGATGGTTACTTGGTTGCTAGAGCATTTTAGGTTGTTGTTATAGTATAGAGTATAATATAGAGTATAGAGGTTGTTATAGTATAAAGTATAGAGGTTGTTATAGTATAGAGTATTGCTAGAGGATTCTTTGTGAGTGCTCGGTTTCTAGGGCCTTTCTATGTTGTTGCTAGGGTGTTATGGGTGGTAAGTAGATGGTTTCTAGGGTTTTCTGTGTGGTTAAGTGGTTACCAGGGTGTTTCTATTGTGTTATGTGTAAGTGCTCGATTGCTAGGGCACTGCTAGGTGGTTACTAGGGTCATGTGGATGGTAACTAGATAGATGACTGGTTACAAGGGCATTTCTAGGTTGTTGTTTGGGGGTTATGAGTGGTTACTCAATGGTTACTTGGTTTCTACAGCATTTTAGGTTGTTGTTATAGTATGAAGTATAGAGGTTGTTATAGTATAGAGTGCTAGAGTATTTTGCCTAGAGGATTCTATGTGAGTGCTCAGTTTCTAGGGCCTTTCTATGTTGTTGCTAGGGTGTTATGGGTAGTTGGTAGATGGTTTCTATGGTGTTCTGTATAGTTAAGTGGTTGCCAGGTTGTTTCTAGAGTATTCTATATGGGTGCATGGTTCCCAGGGTTTTATGGGTGGTTAGTAGATGGTTTCTAGGGAGTTCTGTGTGGTTAGGAGGTTACCAGGTTGTTTCTATAGTATTATGTGTAGGTGCTTGATTGCTAGGGCACTGCTAGGTGGTTGCTAGGGTCATTTGGATGGTAATTAGATTGTTGATTGGTTGCTAGGGCATTTCTCGGTTGTTGTTTGGGGGCTGTGGGTGGTTGCTAGATGGTTACTTGGTTGCAACAGCATTGTAGGTGGTTCTTACGGTGTTATGAGTGGTTTATAAGGTGTTCTCTGTGGTAAGTGGTTGCCAGGTTGTTGCTAGAGTATTGTAGCTGCTTGGTTGCTAGGGCATTCCTGGGTGGTTGCTAGGCTCTTCTGGATGGTAGCTAGATGGATGATTGGTTGGTAAGGCATTGCTGGGTGGTTGCTAGATGGTTAGTTGTTTGCTACAGCATTACTAGGTGGTTTCTAAGTTGCTGTGGGTGGTATGGGTGGTTAGTTTCTAGGGTGTTCTGGATGGTTAACTGGTTGCTAGGGTATTGCTAGAGGATTCTGTGTGGGTGCTCAGTTGCTAGGGCATTGCTAGGTTGTTGCTTGAGTGTTATGGGTGCTTGCTAGATGGTTTCTAGGCTGTTCTGGATGGTTAATTATTTGATTGGTTGGTAGGGCATTGCTGGGTGGTTGCTAAATGGTTACTTGGTCACTACAACATTACTAGTAGTTTCTAAGTTGTTATGAGTGGTTGCTAGATGCTTTCTAGAGTGTTCTGTGTTGGTTAAGTGGTTGCCATATTTTGATAGGGTATACTGTGTAGGTGCTTAGTTATTAAGGCATTGCTAGGTGGTTGCTAGGGTGTTCTAGATGGTAGCTAGATGGCTGATTGCTTGCTAAAGCATTTCTAGGTTGTTGCTTGGGTGATGAATTGGTTGCGAGGGTGTTGCTTGATTGCTAAGGCATTGCTAGGTGGTTGCTAGTGTATAGGTGGTTGCTAAATAGCTGCTTGGTTTTTAGGTGGTTGCTAAATGGTTCCTAACTATTTTTTTGCATTTTTTTTTAGCAATTTTATTATCCACCAAATGAAAAACATACATCAAATCATTAAAACCTATGATTATAGTATACTGACATCACCTTCAAACAACCTATACAAGCTATAATGTTGTGATGCCATTGAAAGAGCAACAATTGTTGTAGTAGTTTTGGCAAAATTATTTTTTTCCACTCCAAATATTTGTAAGGCAGTCGTCTTGCTCTTTTTTCTATATTGACTGCTTGATCTGCTTTATCCCCTTTGGCTGTCACAGACATATTTTCCCCCATCTTATCTAATCCTTATCCTCTCTTGTTTCCCGCTATCTCCTGCTCTATCTGGCATCAGTCCTCTAACTAACCTACCTCTGCGTTTTCCTCCGTGACCCGACTCCTTGCCCTCCTCTTACGTTCATTCCTTCATTCTGTCAGCCCCTCGCGCTCCCTCGCCATCTGTCCTGTCCTGATCTCCCTCTCTGATTATCTCTCTCTTTCCCCTATCTGTTTCTCGCCGGACATCCACACATCACTGCCGCTTTAAAGTCGCTCCCGAGTAAGAGATTGGAGATGGGGCCGGCGAGGGAATGACAGCGCTGCTCCAATACTGTCATGTCTCAAGGCGCTCTCGCTCAGACTGCACCTGCCCCTCGCGTGAGCCCGGCCAACTGTCACTTAGTGGGGCATCTCTGCATGTTAAAGCTCTGAGGTCTAAAAATCGTAGTCTCTTCAAATCATGGTCTGTCACCTTTACATCAGGGGTCTATCCACTTGAATTTTACTCCAGTAAACTGAAAAATATTGTGAGTGAGAACAGGGTGATTTTTTTTTTCTTAGATTAATTATTTATCTTTGTTTTATTTACCATTTATAAATATTTTTAAAAATCTGAAGTACAAAAATCACAGCTGATTTAACTTTTCATTTTGCAATTGGCAATTAATTTGAATTTAATCATTGCATGAGACATTTAATAAATGTTATGTGACATGAAGAGTCTAGCTACATGAAGAACAGACACAGTTTGTAACACACATTTGTAATACAGCTGTAAATCATCATTTCAGAAATCTTTGTGTTTATGTTATGCAATAGTAATTTTGTATGTGCAGCCTAATATTACAGATCGCAGGCCCCAGTAGGACAGTTTTGGAGGATTTTGTTGAAAAAACACTGTAAAGTGGCCCAAAATAGTACTTAGGCACTTAAGCCATACTAAAAATGTATTCATTTCATTGCATTAGATAATATGATATCAAATAAAGAGGCATCTGCGAACAAAGGCTGCTAGAGCTTTTCTCAGAAGTAACGTAACTTTTTTGCAATGATTTTTAGTCAGCTGGGGTCAGTGTTACTTTATGAAGTCAGTTCTCTTGAAATTTACAAAGTTGTGGTTTAACTATGCACTGTAAAAATTTCCCTTGTAAAAAAACGGTAATCTACTGGCAGCTGTGGTTGCCAGCATCTTACTGTAAAAATACTGTGTGCTACTGTTTTTGAAATTAACAGCAAAATGCCGTTTTGTCATCTACAGTATACAACTGTAATTTAGCAGCATATATCTGTTAAATTACATACTACACTGTAAAAAAAATTCCCTGTAAAAAAACGGTAATCTACTGGCAGCTGTGGTTGCCAGCATTAGGATATTAAGTAAAGATCATGTTCCATGAAGATATTTTGTAAATTTCCTACCATAAATATATAAAAACTTAATTTTTGATTAGTAATTTGCATTGCTAAGAACTTCATTTGGAAACTTTAAAGGCGATTTTCTAAATATTTAGATTTTTTTTTCCACCCTCAGATTCCAGATGTTCAAATAGTTGTATCTTAGCCAAATATTGTCTGATTCTAACAAACCATACACCAATGGAAATTCAATTTATCCATCTTTCAGATGATGTATAAAACTCATTTGAGCGTTTAAATAATTTTTGGGGCTACTGTATGTGTATTGTTCAGGGGTTACTTAAGATAACACGTTTGCCTTGAAGAGCCTCCACCTGTTCAGATGAAGCAGGTTTGTGTTCATTGTGCCTCCCACTGAGATGGCATCTGTTGAGTTGTCTGGAGGCTCCTTACAGCACACATAGAAATGAGGACACACTCTTGTTGTTTAGGCACATATTGACCTCCTGCCCTCTCTGATCTGTCTGCTCCATCTCAGCCAGATTCAAAGAAATAGTTCATGAAAAAATGAATGTTCCAGGATTATTTAGTCTTTTAAAACCCCATATGACAGTCTTTCTTCCATATTTGTATGTTTAAATACATAACATACATCAATACACTGAATGTTTTGCATTGGATTTTCTATGTTTATTCCCTACTGACATGAATTTAATCTGTGTCTATATCCCTCTTTCTCTTTCAGTTCATTGGCCATGTCTAAGGTTGCAGTAAAGAAGCTGCACTGGCGCTCTAAAGTGCAGGAGATCTTTGTACCATTGGTGGGCAGCTCTGGAGAGCTGGGAATTGCCATCGGAGGTGGGGCTGATTATGGAGAGTTCCCGTTCGTCACTGCTGCACCAGGGGGAGGGATCACAGTTGGCGATATCATCTTAGAAATTGGGGGAACTCCTGTTCTGGGCCTGACTTTAGGAGATGTGCGTGGGCTCTTAAACTCCTGCCCCCATCCAATCCGCATCAAGACAGTGTCTCCAGGTATGGTTGGAACTGTACAATCTCAGTTGTCTGGGTTGAACATGGATTTTTGTTCTTTAAATATGTATATATTTTTTTTGCTTTCTTTCGTTTTTAACATTGTTAGTGGTCCTTGATAATTGATAATTATTTAGCAGGGACAGATTAAACTTTATAATGTTACAAATGGTTACTATTTCATATAAATGCTGTTCCTTTGAACTCTCTGTTCATTAAAGGACCCTGAATCATGGTGTCCACAAAAATATTAAGCAGCACAACTGTTTTCAACATTGATAATAATAAGAAAAGTTCCTTGAGCAGCAAATCAGCATACTGGAATGATTTCTGAAGGACCATTTGAAATTGAAGACTGGAGTAATGACTTCTGAAAATTCATGTTATCACGTTTAAAATTATATTCTAAAATATACTAAAATAGAAAACAATCATTTTAAAATGTAATAATATTGTTTCACAATATTACATTTTTTACTGTAGTTTTGACAGTTATTTTAGTATAATTTATAATATTTATTTACTATTTTGAGCATTTGTTAATTTTTTTTTTTAGCTTAAGTTTTAGTAATAGTATGTGCTTTGTCATTTTTATAAGCTGTTTTATTATTAGCTTTAATTTTATTTCAGTTTTAGTTTTACTTATTTTTGTACTCCAACATAAACTTTTTATTCAGTTTCATTTAAATTAACAACATTAATTTTGAATAGATTCAGTTTTATTTAACAATAACAATGCCAGTTTTTGATCAAATGTAAGCAGCCTTGGTGAGCACAAAAGATAAAAAAAAAAAAAAACATAAATAATACTGGTACTGACCCTAAAATGATGAACAGTTTTGGGAAGGTTACACTGGAAGTGTAATACGTTACAGGTTATAACTTACCCTATTTAAAAGGTATTAAGTAGTGTAACTATTTCAATTATTTTATTACAGTAATGTAACTAATTATACTTGATTACATTCATGCACTTCAGAAACAGGCAAAGCAACAAAATAACATTGTTCAACATATCCTAGCTTTTTACAAAAAATATTCAGATGTAACTTCTTTTGTAATCATTAACATTTTTATTAATAACTCTTATTTAATTACACATTTCACACAGATTACAGTTACATTTAATTTGTATTTAAATTCCGTAATGCTGTTACATGTAACTAGTTACTCCCCAACACTGATTATGAACAGTGTGTAAATTGATGTTTTTATGTAAAATATACAGTTGAGGTCAAAAGTTTACATACACTTTGCAGAATTTACATTCTTTTTTATTTATTTATTACCTGAATAAGATATTTAAAAAAAAAAGATGCTCACTGATGCTTCAGAAGGAAACACAATGCATTAAGATCCAGGGGGTGAAAACTTTTTGAATTTGAAGATCAGGGTAAATTTAACTTATTTTGTCTTCTGAGAAACATGTAAATATCTTCTGTAAGCTTCTGAAGGGCAGTACTAAATGGGGGAAAAATATGATATTTAGGCAAAATAAGAAAAATGTACACATCTTCATTCTGTTCAAAAGTTTACACCCGTGTCTTCATGCATTGTTTTTCCTTCTGGAGCATCAAAGCATTTAAACCTTCTGTAATAGTTGCATATGAGTTCCTCAGTTGTCCTCAGTGTAAAAAGAAAGAGTTCAAATACACAAAAATGCTGAAAAACCAAGAACAGTGGGCAGTTTTACTTTTCAGCACAAACAAGGGACTCATTAACAACTATCACTAAAAAAAACCCCCGCTGTGGATCATTCAGGTAACAACACAGTATTAAGGATTAAGCGTAAAAATTTTGGTAAAAAAATAAAAGGTGTATGTAAACTTTTGACCTCAACTGTATGAATATTCATGACATTTTGGTGTTAGAAGTTAGTCCTCCAAACTACACCTCTATATCAAGTGTTCTTAATATCATAACAGTATGACATACCATGACAGCAAAAAGTGTTTTCTGAAGCTGAACAAAATCCATCTTTGTCACATGTTCATATAGAGAGTTTGGTCTCAGGTTGCAGGATTATGGTATTGATGTCACATAGGTCGTATGTCACCTGTAGGGGGCGCTGATATTTATCACAAGGTGTCATAGCATGATGATTTTTTTTTGTCAACCAGTTTGTCACACCTGACCATGACTTCTTCCGTCCTCTATTAGATTGATGAGCGACCTGAGTCCTCTGCATCCCCCCTTCTCTCTCTCTCTCTCTCTCTCTCTCTCTGCTGTTCTCACACCTCTAACACCTCCGAATACTAACTGTAGAGTATTAAATTGAGCTTTGTCAGTAAGGTTATAATTCACCGTTGTATGTTGCATTAGCTGATGAGAATACCTTATAGACCTAGAAATACAGACTTACACATCCTGCTCTGTTATTAATATTGTCCTTTGATCTGCCCGTGTATCCTATATAAACGCAGTGGCCACGGAGAAGAGGAGCTTTGTGCTAATTCTGGCACTTCTATTTTAAAAAAAGATCAATATGTACTGTCCCTGCTGAAATACATCCAAGTCTTTATAAAAGCAGCTCTGTCTTTCAAACAGTGGAATTGATCATAGTAAACGCCTGAGGATTTGTTTCATTTAGACCTGTTTCATTTCTAATGTTTCATGTTGGTTTTGCACTTCTGCAATTGACTGAATTGCTATCGGATGATAAATTATTAAACTAAATGTTATATTTGAAGAAGAAAATGTGAGTGATGCTTACCTGTGCAAGATTTGCCACCATGATCTGTGATGTGTACTGTGCATTTGCCAAAAGCAGCTATGGTTGCAAGTTCCATCATTACCAATAGAGTTCAGTGGAACGATGCTTTTGGGAAATGCACCCCTGGTTGGTTGCCAGATAATTAGTATATGTCTGCTCAGCAATTCTGAGTGGCATTTACTGCATTTAATGAGTTTTTACAGTATTTTTGGTGGATGCTATAAGCTTTCTAGAGTGCTTTTGACATGTTGCTATGTCATTGCTAGACTATTCTAAATGGTTGATAATGTGTTGATGTGTGGTTGCTAAAATATGTTTTTTTTTTGGTTGTTCTAGGTGGTTGCCAGGTCGCTGCTTGTTGCTGATGTGTTATGAGTGGTGTTTAAAGCATTTCTATGTGGTTTCTAGGACATTCTTGTGGTTGCTTGAGCATTTCTAGTGCACTCTGGATGTTTGCCAGATGATTTATATGCAGTTGTTGAGGTGCTCTGAGTGGTGTTAAAAGGGATGGTTCACCCAAAAATAAAAATTTGGCCATTAATTACTCACCGTCATGTTGATCCAAACCCGAAAGGCCTTTGTTCATCTTCTGAAAACAAAAAGATATTTTTGATCAAATCTGACAGCCCTCTGATCCTGCATAGACAGCAATGCAACTGAAATTTTTAAGGTCCAGAAAGGTAGTAAGGACATCGTTAAAATAGTCGATGTGACATCAGTGGTTCAACCGTAATGTTATGGACAACTATAAACAAATATAACAACTTTATTCAAGAATTTCTTTTCTTCTGTCTCAGTCTCTACCACCATTCACGAGAGTACCACAATGTATATGTGTGGTGCTGGTGACAGAGGAGCCAGTGTATCTGTTGGTGCCAATAGCCTTGTGGTTAGTGCATACAGTGCAACTATGCTCATGGTGACCCGAGTATGAATCCCATCTCATGGTCTTTTGCTGATCCTGCTTCCCATTCCCCACCCAATGCTTTCCTGTTCCGAACAAATAAAGGCATAAAAAAGCCCATAAATAATTCTTAAAATAAAAAAATCTTAAAATTTGTGTTCTGAAGATGAACAAAGGTCTTGTGGGTTTAGAATGACATGAGGCTGAGTAATAATGACACAATTTTCATTTTTGGGTGAACTAACCCAAATGTAATATGCTATGCAGTTGGGGGTTGCTAGTTTGTTGTGGGTTGTTGCTAAGGTATCCTAAATAGTGTTTGCTGCATTGCTATGCGGTTAATGAAGCGTTTATTGGTGTTAATGTGTTGCTGTGTGGTTGCTTGGACATTTTTGGTGGTTGCTATAATGTTTCTTGAGTATTCAAAGAAGTTGCCAGGTAATTGCTATATAGTTGCTCTGAGTGGTGTTTAAAGGGATAATTCACTTAAAAATGAAGATTCTGTCATTAATTACTCACCCTCATGTCGTTCCAAACCTGTAAGACCTTTGTTCATCTTCAGAACACAAATTAAGATATTTTTGATGAAATCCGAGAGCTTTCTGACTAGGGATGGGGAAAAAAACGATTCACATATTAATCGCGATTCAGTGTTCTAGTGATTTGCATTGATTCACAAATTTCAAAAATCGATTTTCTAGTTACTATAATAATAATAGCTGTTGTTGTAAAAAGAAAGGCAACAGCAATGAAGAAGGACGAACAAATAAATCCTGCCCTATTTTCAGCAAGGGCAAGTGTGTGGAAATATATAATATTAACTGTTGATTTTTTGTTATTATAGGAAGGGATGTGCCCAAATAGTGAATCCGTATTCGGAAAGGCATGGGAAATGTACAACGCATTCTATGGAGCCACTATAAGAACATGGTTAGCCACTTGCTAGTAGTTGCCTTCACTTACCACATAAACAGAGTAAGGAGATATGACTGATAGGATGCTAGGAAATGATTTTCAGATCCTGAGCACCACTGACAAACATCTAATTTTGTAAAATATGTGGTAAGTAGGCCTACTGCTGCTCTGTGTGATGGCGAATCTCGAAAGTGAAAGTAAAAAGCAAATGTGCATTCAAAAGCGGTTTCAATGCCCCACATATTATTAACGGCTTCCTGGTGCCCACAATTTGTATACAGTATAATTACCCAACAATATAATTGTGAGTGAAAGCACTGAAATATGTTTTTTCCTCCTATCTGGTATTTAGGGGTTTCGTAGTACATGTCATTTCCTTTCTGAACATGGTATTCGGATTTGGACACATCCCTTTTTTTTCCTTTTTTTTTTTAGCAACATCTTGACAGTGGGACACATCCCTAATGGGAAGTGTAAAATATTTTTGATTTATTAGAAAGTTAATAGGAAACACTGATTTCTTGGGTCAGGACCACCCATACTATAGACTGGTGTGTTTTTATATTAAAATACTGGTGCAATTGATGTCCAGTGTGCACAGAAAATACAATGAAAAATTGTGAATCATGATTAAAAGTTGAAAAATTGTGAATTGATTTTTAATCGAATTGTGACCCCAAGAATCAATATGAATTGAATCACGAGGATATCTATAAAATAGTCCATGTGACATTAGTGGTTCAAGTGTAATGTTATGTGAGCTTTGTGCGCAAAGAAAACAAAAATAACGACTTTATTCAACAATTTCTTCTCTTCTGTGTCAGTCTGTGATATGCATTCACGAGACTATCACGTGATGTTGTTGCTTACTGACCTAAGTCAAAAGAACTCAATTCTTTTTTGATTCTGATATATAGACACAACCTAATTCCTTCCTTTAATGTAAATCCATCAGATTTCTTTGGTTGTTGTACCTTCCAGGAATCAGAAATTTTCTTACGTTTAGAAAAGTAACAAGCTACATGATTCGAGGTACCATTCATGTCCATAGCACAAACAATGCAAGACTAGTTAAGCTTTGACATTTGATACTTACTTTGTGCAGATCACTGACCCTAACTAATGCAATCCACACTAATTCAGCTAAATTAAGTAGACAGAGGTCAAGGACAACAGCAGACCAGCAACTGCATTCTCCTGGAATATCATAGCGGTCATTTCATACCTATATGCTGTGTGCGTGTGTGCGCTCATGTGGTTTCAGGGCTTATGTTCCTTTATGAGAACTGTGAGCTGTGTTTTATTACTAGAAGAGGTGGGGTGGGGGTGGGTCTGTCATTTTGATGGGTTCGAGAGGCACTCTGTTCATCTATAACAGCCAAGTGGCCTGTCATCAGAGACCATAAACCATAGCAGATGAAATAAAGAGATCAGCCATGTTGAGTGGAGCACTGGGCAGCCGTGCCAAGACTGCGTGTGTGACATTTTTCACTTTAATCCAAGGCTGTATGTGTGTGTGTGGGAACGTCTCTGCATGGCACACACTTTTCATTATAAACCGAATGTGTTTCTACATAGTGCAGTACGGCATTATACTGACCATAAACATGTGAATTGAAGTCTTCGGTAGCATTTCTGTGCGGTTCTGGCCAGAAGGTAGAACAACCCTGGCTTCATTTGATTGATTCGAAACACCTCTAATATCTACAAAGGTTAATCAATACCGCCTCCAGGGACTGGGCAGAATTTATCTGTGTGTGTGTGTGTTTATTTTCGCAAGCTCTTCAGTTTTTTTGAATTGCAGATTTTAAGTTGGGTAAGCACATTGTCTCATTTGTAAATGTTAATGTATGGGATATTCTCACTGTATGTATTAAATCAGAATGTCTCTGTTTGTTCACCTGTCCATCTTTCCCTTTCTAATTCTTTTTCTGTCCTTTTTCCAGGCTCAACTCTATGCAAGGATCTAAGGTTATACCTGAGCAAATGTTTCACACCGGGTTCAATGGACAGTCAACTCCAGCAGGTGATCCGAGAAAACCTCTACTTGAGAGCTGTGCCCTGTGAGTACCCCAAAAAATACTGTTCAGAAGTTGCCTTTTTAACAACATAGGCTCATTGGAAATACGTGCCTCTATATATATATATTTCTGCAAAACTGAAAAACCACACTTGTTTGCACAAATCACTGCAGTTTTAAGTTGAAATGAACACTAGAGGCAGTAAAACTCTGCCAACTTTAATTACTTTTCATACGAAGATTAATTTACAGGTACAGAGTTTTGATTAGTAAAGCCTAATTTTCACACAATTATTTACAGAGTATTGTTAAGATTTCAAAACAATTTTAACATTTTGTGTGATTTGAAAAATTATACTTTTGAATGTTATTATTGCATATATAACTTCATATGCATTTGTTTTTTTTTATTTAGTAGGGTTGCTTGGTTGCCTACGCGATACGACGCTGCACCTGAGCTCCGGTACGAAGTTTAAATAGCATGGCTGCATCAACAAATCCGTTTTTATATCAACTTTGCATTTGTTAACACTATCCAGTAGGTTTAGGGTTTGGTTTGGTGTAGGGAATCTTTCCAACACGATAGAGCATTAATCTTTAGCGACACTACCTGGATATTTGAATTCTAATCAACGGCGTAATAAAAATGCAGCAATACATGCCTATACCAGCATGATAAAAACGTGCCACGATCGCGTATTGAACTTGTTCTAGCACCACATTTCACTTTGAAGCTGGTGCAAAACGTGCAGTAAGGTACATAATTACGGTGTATTAATGTATATAGAGGCACATATTTTCATGAGCCTGGGTTACTGTTTAAAGCTTAAAAAGACCTAGAGGTCTAATTTATGTTTAGTTTCAATGTAAAGTGTGTAGTTTCACTAGCATTGCAGACAGAATAAAAAAGTAACTGTTTTCCAAAGAGGTTTCCCAAATGCTTTTCTGTCATTGGTCAAACAAACAGATAGCCCTGCCCTAAACTCACATTATTGGATTAGCTGTTGCTGTGTCTGAATGCTTAAACAAACAAAGCAATGTTTTGATAGTGCCTGTAGGTATCAACTTTGTCTCAGATGTTTCCCTTAGAAGTCCTTAGGACAAATAAAAATAAAATTAAATGAGACACTATTTATTTTCACAGTTCATATATATTTTTTCACTATGTAGAAACTGTTTGTATACTGTAAGAATTAAGGAATTTAAAGGGAACCTCTTATATTAAGACTTGTATGGCTTAATATAACGTAAATTATGTCTCTAACTGAAATGTGTTGTAGAAAACCTATGAAAGACTTCCACATTGTTTTACACATATTTTGGACTATGGGGAGGTGCCATTATTTCGATGATGTGAAATGGCTGCAGTCTGTGAGCTACTGTGCTACCTGTTGCTATTTTTACCGCAACACAACTGGGAAAATAAAATATTGGCATGAGGCCATATTGTGCAGCTTTTGGTTGTAATTTTCAGTCGAAGGGCAACAAGAGAAGCAATGTAAGTCTTCACTGCTTTCCTAGCAATAATAAGAGGAGAAAAGAAGGGGAATCCATATGAAAAATAAGTTTATTCAAGTGTGCTATTATTATACTTCTTTTAAACTAAAAATACTTTCATCTACTTTTCATGCATCTTTCAGAAATGTGCTTTATGTACTTCTCAGAAATATACTTAAAATGACATTTAAGTACACTTGACTTATACTTAGAAAAAGTCAAAATATATTTGAGCTATACTTATGCTCAGAGAATTAATGTTTTCATTGTTATATAGTAGGGGGCTCTATTACACATATTCTATACAGAATTTCCAAAACACATGCGAAGAAGAAACCGAAACAACAGATGCTTCCACACGTAATCTAACATGATCATCCAACATAAAACAGCATCAAAACTGTGTAACGTTGTGGAATAAAATGTCAGCCCATGAAGAGGTAATAATGACTGTCAAACTTTGGGGTGTTGATCGACTCTGTCTACGTTTTCATTATCACTCTGAATCCAAATCATAGTCTTTTTTGCAATTTAAATTCATTGAGTTCGTTGAATGGAACATATACGCTGTCTTCGAACTGTACTGCACTTACTTTTGAAAAGAACAGACATCTGAGATCCACACAAAATGTGCAGAGCGGTGGTTCACTTACATGATCAGCTGGCTGAGATCAACCTATAGTGTGTTTAATTTATCTGGCAGATATTTCAGCGCCACCTAGTTATTAAAAACTGCAAAAGAGAAATTAATTCGGTCCTGTGTGTGGTACAGTAGAATGCGGTCATATGATTTCTGTGGATGTGTATGTGTCGTGTTCTGACCACACAAGTTCTCGAATAAACGCAATGGATTCCAATATTAGTACATTTATTCTAAGCAAGTGGAAGCAGCTCTTAAAAATATTAACGCAAATACAGTCGTTTTTTCTTCTAGTGATTTGTATTAATTGTCATTGTACGCTATTTAGCGTGTCCTAAAACATGGCGGCGACTAGCCAGAATGCAATACGCAGTGATGTAGATTCCCATTATCTATACTTAAAGCATGATGTAAAGTTCACTTAAAGAAAACTTACAAGTATATTTGCAGTATAAAACTACTAAACTAGTAGTTTACTGAGACTATACCTCAAAGTATACTAAAATTGCTACAAGTATTTAATTTGCAAACTATTAGTACACCTATAAGTTCACTTTTAGTATAGTTGCAGTACAAACTAAAAACACTGATTTAACTAGCAGTGTACTCCAAGTTTAGTACTGTTATGCTTAAAGTATACTTAAAATATACTTTTATATACTAGAAAATGGGCCAATTTACTCCCAAGGACTACTGAAATAGTACACTTACAAGTATACTACTAGTATAAATATTTGTATACTTGTTACATAAAGTATACTTACAAATGTACTTGAACCTTACTTAAGTATACTTAATAAAATATAACTTTAAGTATACCTCTTTTTGGTAAGGGAAGATGCCTGTGAACGAAAAAAACTTCCCACGAAAAAAGACCCATGTTTTTGTTCTCTCAACTTTAGCCCTGATGCCTTCGAGCCTTTTAGTAGAAAAGTTTTAAGTTTTAGTAGAACTTACAAATGGCAGAGACAAGAAACTCAACATGCTGATGTTGTCATGACGCTGCAGCCTCTAAAGGAGTTTCTCTGCACAGAGTTCACTCGATATCAAGGGTGTTTTGACTTCTTGTGGGTAAAATCGATGGTACAGCATTTGGTTTAAACCTATGTTTATATTCACTTAAACCCGTAAGCTCTTTCAGAAGCTGTGGTCATCGTATCAATATTTTACTTTATAAGTTGTGATAAAAACAGCAACAGGTACCGCCAGTAGCTTACCAAATGTAACCATTCCACATCAGAGTAATGGCAAAATATGTTTAAAAGAATGTGGATTTTTTTAAAATAACATGCATTTTTTAATGGGTTTTCTACTACATATTTTAGTAAGAGACATAATTTCCCTTATATTAAGCCATACAAGTCTTAATGCCTAGGGTCCCCTTTAAGGTAAGATTAATAGGGACCATTTCTGAGTCTTTTTCTTAAGAGACAAACCTGAGAAGCAGAAAACCAAAGCAAAAGTCTCCATTTGCTTCATTTAATCTCATTGCGTTGATTCATTTGCAATTTTTCTTTTCTACGGTTAAATACATTCACACGAAAATTTAAACAACCCAGGAAAGTCCTCAAAAATGAGCTTGTTATTTCATGTAACAGCGCTTAACATCTTGCACGCAGACTGATCAAGCTCAAGGTACTGCAGTTTTTCTGATGAAGTGTTAATTGGGGTGTGATCCATTTATTAGAAAGCAGGTGTTGACAGCTCCAACTGGTTTCACTGCGACAGGAAAGGAAGGATGCGAGAGAACGAAATAGATAGGGAAGGGAAAGGTGAAGATAGTTACGAAATAATCAATTTTGTCTGTCATTTCCATAGCATCCTCATCCTCAAACCCAACAAGCTGTTATTTTTCTAGTGGAATGCCAAGAAATGTTTGAAGAAATCATTTTTGTACTTTTTACAATCCTTTAATATGAGCAGTGGTGTTTTGAATGCATATCTTTGACACTCTGTGAGAGAGAACCATTGAAGATGGGCTCTTAACATTTCCATGCTTTTCACTTTGCTTTTCACGCTCTTTTCTATCAGTCGTCTCTCTTTCACACCCCCTGTTCCGCTGAACTCCCTGTTGCTTCATTTTTCTCTGCTCTTTATCCTGAGCTTTAAAATCCTAATTATATTTTGAGTAATTTCTTTCCCATTTTAATCTTTGTGCAGTGATAAGACACAGATTTGGATTAACCTCTATCAAAATCATAAGCTTTTGTTAAGTAGATGAAGTTCTGCTAGTTTTTACGGTGGAATTATTACCAGAGACATATAAAGAGGGGAAAATCATAGGTGTATAAGTCTCGCCTTTCAGTTAAAAGAGCCAGTTACCATTTATTAAGTTTGTTTGCTTTATTCAAGCAGAATCTTGATGAACAGTTTTGGAAATTTTAGTCTTCCTGCATTCATTTTGACAGGAGCTGTACTTACTGAAAAAAAAACAATAGACACCATAACCAAATTTGTAATGCTTTTACTGGTTATATTAAGACTTGTATTGGTTTTAATGGAAACTTTATTTGACCCTGTGGGTTTCTACTGGTAATTGGTTGCTTTCTGTTGGTGGCTTGTTAAAACCACTAAATCCTAATGGAATATGTCCACAGAATACATTTTTTTAATGGTTTTAATGGTTAAAAGTTGATTGTTTATAATGTTTGTAATGGTATTCATAAAAGAATCCATTAGAATTTCTGTGATGGTTTGTGTTGTTGTTGTTTTTTCAGCAGGGTTGTCTATTACTTATAGAAAGTAGTTGTCTGGAGTGTTACCAAGATGGCCACTGAGTGAACTGAATAGCCTTTGGGGACTTTGAATAAATTGTGAAACTTTCCTGGCCACTTCAGGAACTTCCTGGTGAGGCTGGCGCTCTGTTTTCTCTTTCATTGTTCCTCAGACATTGTTTGAGAAGTTTTCAGTCAGTTCTTTTAGTTTACCCAGAGGACATGATGGCGTCTGGCTCTGCACATGTGTTTGAGCATGTGTGGGAGTGCGTTTGAAATGTTGCGTAGACTTGAGTGGGGTAATCTCTGATTTATGGTGAAGTAGGTCATGCCGAGCTTGACGCTGCCCGCCGTGTGCCATTCTGCTTGCTTAGAGAGACACACACACACAAACAATAACTGCAGGCATGCCTTTGAGCTTGTCTTTGGCTCTTCCAAAACACATAAGCTTCATTTGTGATAGGGCAACACACTTCAAGATCCACACGTGCTGCTCTCACATGGACACCCTCAAACGTTCATTATTCAAATACTTACACAGAACAGTGAACACACAAAACACACTGTTTTCCTCTTCATCTCAGTCTCCTGATAGAGGAAGGACCCCTACAGCTAGGTACTTTAATTCCCAGTTTTCTCCTCACCTAAAATGCTGCAGTTAGTCCTGGAGAACAAAAGCGGTTTGTACAAACAGGAATGTTTGCAGATGTTTCAGCTGCTGATGTGTGATAATACTTTTAGCCACTGTGCACTTTAATTTTCAGTCACCCATTGTGTTTGAACTTGCAGATAATACTCTATGTTGCAATATCATGCAATATTTGAGCAAAATTATAATTGGAGATGTTACATTTAGCCCTCTTTGATGGTGTATTCAAAACACTATATCTGATTATCACATTAAGACTGATTTCACAGACTGACAGATTGCATTTGAAAAAGCTGATTCTATTATGATAGTGAACAGAGTTCAGATTATGAATAATCATCATAAGGCAGTCAGAGCTTTAAAGGACGCAGATTTGTTCAGAGGAAAGTGACTATGATGTCTGTTATTGCATGCAGAGAACTTGTTTTCAAAGTCTCCTAAACAAGACCGCCCAGTGAGCAGCTGTCTTGCTATTGCTCCATATTTCCGCTGATTTTTCTTTTCATTTTTCAAAATGGTCTGTTTCCTCATTCTTATATTGTCTTATATGATGTAAGTACTGTGTAATTATCAGTGTTGGATAACATTACTTTAAAATTAATGTTATATTGTTGTGTTACGGCTATTGTATATATTATTATTTACATTTATGACCCTGGACCATAAAACCAGTCTTAAAGGAGAAGTCCACTTCCAAAACAAAGATTCACATATAATGTACTCACCCCCTTGTCATCCAAGATGTTCATGTCTTTCTTACTTCAGTCGTAAAGAAATTATGTTTTTTGAGAAAAACATTTCTGAATTTTTTTCCATATAATGGACTGCTATGATGCCCCGATTTTGAACTTCTAAAAGGCAGTTTAAATGCAGCTTCAAATGATCCTAAATGCGATTGCAGACCAGCCGAGGATGAAGGGTCTTATCTAGCGAAATGATCGGTTATTTTCATTAGTAAAATACAATTTAAATACTTTTTAATCTCAAGTGCTCGTCTTGCCTTTCTTTCCATAAACTCTGTGTATTCTGGCTCAAGACAGTTAGGATATGTCAAAAAACTCCAATCATATTTTCTCCCTCAACTTTAAAAATCTTTTCAAAATCATCTTACATCAGTGCAGAAGTACTGACCCAGCATTTGCAAAGTGAACATGCAAAGAAGATCAAACACCCTTAACAAAAAAGGGAAAACAGCGATATAGGATGATTTTGAAGATGAGGGAGATGGGAGTTTTTCGATATACCCTTACTGCCATAAACCGGAACAAAACCAGTCCAGGCAGAGTAAGACAAGACGAAATTATGGTTTTTGTGGAAAGCATTTCAGGATTTTTCTCCATATAATGAACTTTATTGGTGCCCTGATTTTGAACTTCCAAAATGTAGTTTAAATGCAGCTTCAAAGGGCTCGAAACAATCACAGCCGAGGAAGATGGGTCTTATCTAGCGAAACGATCTGTCATTTTTTTTTGAAAATTAAAAATGTGTGTACTTTTTAAGCACAAAAGCTTGTGTAGCACTAGCTCTGGGATGCGTGTCCACGCCGCTAAGAAACACGGGTAAGTTCATCGTCTGTGTACTCCAGCTCAGAAACTTCAGAATCGTCTGACATTGTTGTACCTTTTTGTTTGTAAACAGCGTTTGACTTACTTGCACTTCCTTAATCTTTGCGCGTTTATTTGTAAACACTGGGTCTGTAGTTCCGCCTACGTTCCGCGTGACCATAGCGTCGTGGACGTGCATCCCAGAGCCTGTGCTACACGAGCTTTTGTGCTTAAAAAGTAAATTTTTGTTTTCTAAAAAACATGACCGATTGTTTCGCTAAATAAGACTCTTGTTCCTCGGCTGGGATTATTTAGAGCCCTTTGAAGCTGCATTTAAACTTTTTGAAAGTTCAAAATTGGGGCACCAATGAAGTCCATTATATTGAGAAAAATCCTGAAATGTTGTCTTTAAAAACCATAATTTCTTTACAACTGAAGAAAGAAAGACATGAACATCTTGGATGAAAAGGGGGTGAGTAAATTATTTGAAAATTGTTGGTCTGGAAGTGGACTTCTCCTTTAAGTAATGTTCCATGAAGATACTTAGCAAATTTTCTTCTGCAAATTTATCAAAATGTAATTTTTGATTAGTAATATGCATGGCTAAGAACTTAATTTGGACAACTTTAAAGGTGATTTTCTCAATATTTAGGTTTTCTGCACCCTCAGATTCCAGATTTTAAAACAGTTGTATCTCAGCCAAATATTGTCCTATCTGAACAAACCATGCGTCAGTAATTATTTATTCAGCTTTCAGGTGATGCATAAATTACCCTTTGTATGCTGTTAAGGTAAAGAGTACAATTTCTGCAAACTAACACAAAAACAATAGCAAAAATAACACAAAAATAAGTTTCTCCACATTTAATGACACAGATTTCATTCAGCCTATAAATAAATAAATAATAAAGTAAAAAATAAAAAATAAATAAAATAATAAATTTCTCTCACTTCAATACAGGTCATTTAAAAATACAAATTTCATTCACAGTGATATAGTGAATATTGTGATTATAGTGGTGTAATGACTATAATAGAGGTGTTCTGTTAGTAATAATAGCTGAGCTATTGTAATGCAGTGCTGCCAGGCAGGTGTTGTATAAATTTATGGGAACGTTTTTGTTTTGTCAGCAGTTTCTTTTCATATCTTTTCACTCTTTTTGTTACCGTTTTGGCTTTTACGTTTCATATACTCTGAGACCAGCTCTATCAGCTCTACTGACAGCTGAGTATCTTGAATGCTTAATTTTTATCTAGTAGAATGTCCAAGCAGCTCTTTTTTCATGCAATGAAAGTGAGTGATAGTTGTCCCATCTTTAAATGTACCTTCATTCAAGAAAGTAAGTCATACAGATTTGGAACGACATGAGTTAATGGTGACAGAATTAGCATTTTTGGGTGAATTATTTCTTCAGTGTAGAATATAGCTGTGTAGATCACTCAGCCTGACCCTGAAGGGGCTTTAGTGTGGCTAAACAGAGTGGACAGGAAGGCCTGCCGAGTCCTCCGGCTGAGAGCTCTAGTTTCATCTGACAGAGATGGAAAATAGCAGAGTAAACAGTCTGCATGCCTCCAGCTTGGTAGTCATACTTTACCTGTCCAATATATGCAGCAGTAATGTTGACAGTAATTGGTGCGACGTGAATGCATAAACCATCACGCCTTGATCTAAGGTCAAAAATGAAATAAATAAATCAATGCAAATAGCCAGAGTCAAAGCCTGACCTTGAATCTGCTGACAAACATGAAAAATGTTAAATCCTGTGTTGATTTTTAGTGTTATATTGTGGTAAACATATTTTGTTTGTGTCTGCATTGTGTTAGTGGACTTATTTTAAGTCAGTATTGCATATATTGTTTACAGTCAATTTACAGTCCATCCAATTTCTGAATATTCCAAATGGGTTTGATCATAAAAAGGCAGTGTGTATTTACTCTAGGTACAAATTGCCAACAAAAGGTGTTTTTTACTATTGCTCAGATAATTTATCAGCATGTGATTTCTATTAACACTTTGTATGAATATCACATATCAGTATTTGCACTTAGTGTGAATATGATGCTATTTGTATCTGTTTACATTTGGCGCACATGGTATCCAGCACTGTTTACAGTCATTGTAAACAGCATATAGCTTCTTTTGAATAGCTGCTGCCCAAATATAATTATTTAAATAACAAAGAGTATAAAAATAGTTTTTACTAATTCAATATAAACTGTTGCCTAGTATATGGGTTATGCATTTTTGTGCTTAATAGAATCACACTCTGTTAGCTTAGCAACATGCTAACATCTCAACTGAAATCAGATGTGATGCAGAGTTGCTACCGATGTAGAATGTTCTAAATTGGTTACTTTTGAAGTTCTGTTTCTATTAGGATGTTGCCAAAAAAAAGTGTATTCGCATATCGGCAAAATTTCACAGGTAAAAAGTCCATTGTTCATTATCACACTGCTCTTTCTCTTGGTCATTGTGGCAAATTTGTGTGACCAATTTGAACCCGCTGTGAAATCTGCTTGCGGAAGTCTTTCATAACCATACAAAATTCCTATATGCGTTGATTCCCATTGAAATTACTGGATTCATGAAAATTTGCTTGAAGGTGACATGTGGGTCATTCTATAATTAGGGGTACATTTAGAATTTGACAGTGTGAAGAAAAACATTTCCTGTTTTCCAAAAATCCCAAACATGACTTTACATAGCTACTTTAAAAAATCTATATTGTATAAAGTGCTATATAAATAAAGGTGATCTGTAGGAATATGTGCATAAAATACCATCTATGTTTGCTACCGTCCATCATGTTACCTTTACTGGGTACCACAGTTGACAGGTAACTTAGTTGACATTTTTAGTGTTTTGGGCCTATGCTCAACAGTACGACTGAGCCTGGTACGACTGAGCATATGGTATGTTTAGAAATATATTTTCATAAACAAAACATAAGGTTTAGTTAAATTGTCTTGTTAAAATTTGCAGCAGTAATACTGGTGTAACACTGTTGACGGTCAATGAATCCACTCTGACACAGGTTTGCTAGTTTAACCAATATTAGGGGAAAGAGAGAGAACATCTAGTGTTTCATCCACGTACTTCTAGATGAAATATCATCATACTTATGCAAGAATGGGACAAACCATTCCTTTTTGAGGGGGGGTTTTCTAGTGGGTAACTTAATTGACAAAGGTTTTTCGGACACAAATAAAACAAGTTATATCACAATAAACACTTATCTAATCTAACTGAAGGCAAAACTATTAAATTAATTTATATTTTAGGTCATTAAATGCTTAAATGCAGAGTAGAATGAGCAACTTTACAAAATCGGACAGCTGAATACCAGGGTTGTATGTGATATGAATATGATTTTTGAACAAAAGATATGGCTTTTTCAACATATAGTAATGCAATTGGGAATAATATAATTTTGTAGTAGAAAATTAAGCATCGGGGCTTCATATTGATGAAAACGTATTAAAAATATACTTCATGGACATGAGATGTACCCACAATTACAGAATGACCCATATCATGAAAATTTGATTTTTTCCATGTTTAATTGCTATAATCAAGTCTCCAGTGCATCTACCAACCTCCAAAAAACTTTAAACATTACTGCCCCTTAATCTGCATGTTTCCACCCACAGGGCTACCATTATGTTTTCGCAAGCGACAACAGTCTACCAGTTCTAACACCATGGCAAAAGTTCAAGCAAAATACTGTTACAGAACTAGCACAGAACACTATTTAGAGTCAAATTTTAATTTCTATTACGCTACTGCCACACTGATCTAATATAAACATGCAATTTCTTTCCCAGCTGTTTAATTTCACAGTTTTTGTAACTCGTGTGTTTTTAACATGAACTTTTGTGTATTTGACAGTTTAAATGCAATAAGACATGAAAGAGAACTTAGTTTAGTTCTCACATGCCGTGTGACTGCTTCGGATGTGTTTTCAAAAAACCCTATATCAGAAGTTTAAGTGAATATGGGAATAAAACGCATGACTTCAGCACAATTGAGCACAACTGATGTTTTATAGCATAATATCTGAGCTACGAGCTGTAAAGGCACAGCCTTGTTCTGGAAAAGGAGGTGGGGAGCAGCAGCTCATTTGCATTTAAAGAGACATGCACGAAAACACGTTTGTGCTTCCACTCAAAATAGGCATTTTCAGAATGATATAATAAATGATCTGTGGGGTATTTTGAGCTGAAACTTCACAGACATACTCTGGGGACACCTGAGATTTATATTATAGCTTATACCACAGTAAACATGACTGCGGTTTTATACAGCAAGGCAGCTCACTAAGAGAAGAAGTGCGTGTCTAGTCAAACGACTGCAGTATAATGACTGTATTAGACAGTGTATGACTGTATCAGACCATTATTACATAAGGTCTGTCTCATATAGCTGTAGGCAGGAGTAGAGTGTGCAAATATGTTGCAGTAATGCATTCAAAATACAATCTGTATAGTGGAATACTTAAATCTCCAGCATACATCTTCATTTCATATTTATATTTCATTTGATATATATATTTTTTTTATTTAATTCACTTTCTGATTATTATTTTCTGTCTAGATTGGATTGTGTAATGCAGATTATCCCATCATTCCCCATTTCAAGTTAATAAAGAGGTCAGCAGTATGCATACAAGCAGGTTTTAATATCAATTTTTAGTAGAGCAAATTCATTTTCACTATATGTCCATCTGACCCCCACCACAAATGTTTTAGGATGTATTTTCAGATATTAAAGTCATTTTGTATTGATTCCAAATGAGGGCACATTAGAATAAAACAAATATAGCTGCTGTTCAATTAAACCAGAGGCATTGAACAATAGTCATTGACTGGGCCAGTGGGCTGAGAGAGAGTTCACATGGTCCACTGCTAAAGAGGAGCGCAGGACATAAAGGATTAAACCGCTTAAAGGAATTAAGAAACGGTCGGCCGTTTATCAATTATTCATGCAATAGAATCAAATTAAATGGCTTTTATAATGGGTAAGTACAGAGGGGGTCTCTTTAGAGAATAGATTGCACAGTGCACAGATTACTCTGCTTTTGTATGATGTTCAATGAACTTTCCAAATCAATTGGTTTGATTGCGTTTTGAAAAGTATAAATTACTGTAAAATTCTTTTAGATGTCAGTGCTGCTAAACCGATGCTTGAAAGATTGTTTGAAGTTGCATCATTTTCCTTTCGGCGTCATGTGCTTGTCATTATTTTGCTTTTTGTTTGTGCCTTAAGGATAGTTTGTGGTTCTCCACCACAGTGGAAATAAGATGTATCAGTACGCCTTGCTGAATACCCCTGTACTAATGTAGAAGGAAGACTTCTGCTGAGTGTGAACTGAAGTGTCACTCTTGCTCTTGTCTAGCTGTAGGTCTGTCAATCTGTCATAAGAAGGACCTTGAGTATTCTGAGGTCAGCGTGAGGTTATTTTATAGAAGGTCACCATTGTGACACTAAGGGTCAGAAACCTGACAAACAATTAATGAGCTCGTTATTAATTCATGGAGGGAGAGAGCCGTAATGTGTTCTCGATGTCTCTGATGTGTGCTTCAATCACTTAGCTGGAGCTCTGAGAGAATTATTCACACTGAGCTTGTCTGGTGTCTGTGAGGAAGTATCACTGCAATCCTCTCCAACCTTTTGGGAAATTTGCTGATATTTGTAGACTTGTAAAACAGTGGAAGATCTGGAGAAGAATATTTTAGCATATTTGTAATAGTAGCAAGCTGTTGTTTACCTTTCAAGTCTATTTCAGTGACCAGAAACTGTTTTTATGCCACTGACTGTACTGCCATCCCATTACTACTGTATTTTTATATCAAAATATACAAATTTGCAGCTTGATTAAGTAAAACAAAAAAAGTAATAACAAGCTATGTACTAAATCTATAGAGCTTGTTGGATAAGTATGTACAGTGTATAGCAAATATATAGCTTATAACTGTATTTTCATATATATTTTCACTTATTTTGTAATTATTTGGAGTTTTCCTTTGCGTATTATCACTTGAATTTCTGGCTTACAGTTTTTCTCAGTCGCTTTGGTGCATTTTTCAAATCTGAAATGAAATTCTCAATACTACTTTTTCAACCTCCACATCATCTAGTCACTTGTGCACATCATAATAGCAGTTTCTCATTTTTTTGAACAAGTTGCGATTGCTTTGGTACATTCATGCAATTGATTATGTACATTTGTCTGCGTTTTCCTACATTATCAGTTGCTAATGTCATGTTGCTCGAAATGTATTATATAGTTCTCTGTGCAACAGTCTTACCCCTCAAAACATCTAGTCATTAGTTCATCGTATAAGTCATTAAATGCAAAATGGTTGATATAGTTGTCATAAACTGTCAAGTATATTTTCTACACATTCCTGTTAGTCTATTTGTAAATTTGCCATGCATCTTGACTTTCACTAATAAGGGAATGCAGATTAACCAAAAACAAACCTGTTCTCTAAAATTCCTCATACAGTGCTGTATGCAAAAGCAAAGTTCTGCCTAAGGGGTGATTTCTGTGTTTGTCTTTCTAATTTTGTATTTTCGCTTTTGTGCATCTGCCATGTACAAACATCTGACAGACATCTGTAAGATGTCAGTTTTACATACACTCTAAATCATAAACATCTTACAGTAAAGACATCTAATAAAAGTCTATTTGACACCTGGTAGGAAACGTGCAGGTGAGCGAGCACTCTAAAAAATAAATCTTGCAAATGTAAATGTAGATGCAAAATAGACTTCTTAGTGATGTACGTGTACTTTTAGAGATATTTATTTTTCTTGTCTATCACAATGACTCTGTAATGTGTTTTTTTCTTTTCTTTTTTCTTTTTTTTTGTCCTATCCAGTCTCTTTCAATCAATATCTCACATACAGTAATGTGTAAATTTGTACTTTTTTTTAAATGTATATATCAGATACATAAAAATTGCAGCCTTCTGCATTTCAGTACAATAACTGGCATGCAAACTATTGCCATAGTTTACATCAGGTAATGCTAATAGAGTACACTGTTTGATTGACAACATGACTAAACATTTTTACTATCTTGTTTGTGAACAATGACACAAGGACTTTTCATCCTGCAGGCACTGATATGTTCATTGACATGCATACTTACTTTTGATAGATGAACTAAAGATTTTGAGTAAGTTACAGGCTTTTGCAGGTAATCCATTGTGTTGTGCTGTTTGTACGAATTGTTTTGAGAAATGCACATACTTCTTTGCAAATGTTAAGGATGATTTGAGAAATGCACCAAAGCGACTGAGAAAAACTGTAAAGTAAAATATAACGGTATTTATGAGAAAACTGAATAAACAGCATCTTTTCCTGCAATCTTATAAGATGTCAAGTTGCAGTTATGAGAAACAAAGTCACACATTTTGAGATATAAAGATATGACTGTAAAATGTAAAGCACAATTTTGAAAAATAGCCACAAATTTTGAGATACACAGATATTATTGTGAAATATGAAGGCACAATTGTGAAAAACAGCCACACATTTTGAGATATAAAGTTATGAAGGCACAATAATGAAAAACAGCCAAACATTTTGAGATACAGAGATATGATTGTAAAACATGAAGGCACAATTGTGAAAAATAGCTACACATTTTGAGATATAAAAATATAATTGTGAGATAAAAAGACACAATTGTGAAAAACAGTCACAATTCTGAGATAGTAAGGTCTAGTTGTGAAAAATAATTTTGAGATTGGTTAGATATTAGACACAATTGAGATCTGAGATATAGTTGTGAAAAATAATTGCAAAATTAGTTTTTTTTATTTATTTATAAATGCTGTATATAAGATCTATATACAAGTTAAAATTGTGATATATAATTGTCTAAATGGGAAAAATAGTTGCATTTGTGAAACACAAAGATCACATATAAATAATAATGGCAATTGTTTTTAATTGTAAATTTGTAAGAACGTTTGAATTATACTTTTTATGAAATATAAAGTCACATGGTAAAGTGCAAATGCTGTTGTGAGATAAAACATCACTGTTGGGAAAAATAAGGTCACAATTAACTTTTTATTAGTTATTTTATTTTATTTTATTTATTTTATTTTATTATTTAATTTCAGAAAAAGGCTTCCATAAAAAACAAATCTGTTGCAAACAGACTGACATTTCTTACGGAAATTCAAATCAAATCAGTTTACAATGAAGACACAGAGAACATTTATTAAAGAATTTGTCCTCATAATATTTGCATACTGTATTGCATGTGCTCTTCTTTCTGGCATATATTTGTATATTTGTTTGATCGTTTCTTTCTTACATCTATTAACCATCTATCCATCTCGTTACGTGTCCCCTGGCATGGAAGAAATCCGCTCGATACGGTCCAAACAACCAGCGGCCTGCCGCTTTGATGGTGCATCTGCAAAGCGCACAGCAGTGTGCTTGTCTTCACAATGATCTATGATAGTGTCAATAAATTCATCGTGTATATTACTGATTATTAAACGAACATGCAGTTTGCAAATGCATAACACGTGATATGTACAAACCTTTCCAGCGTTCACAGCAGTATCCTGGCCCAGAATCCTCACATTGCGTGTGCATTAGGCATTGCTTAATTTTGTACACACACATATGCTCCCACACACACCCTTGAGGCCAGCCTTAAATTAGACAGACGATGCATTTCGCTCTCCCCGCTCCGAGTGTCCTCTTGTCTCGCTGTGATTGACATGTGGTGGGTGTGGCGGTAAGTAATTCGGTCTAATCATTCCAGCAGGCCCCTGGCTGTGTGAGCCGCGGGTGAATATATCAATACGCACACAAACAAACACACTGCAGAGTGCGGGACCTCCGAGCGAAGCGCTGGGACTAATGTTCATGTTGTGATGTACTGGGGGATTTCGCTTATCAGACTCTTAATTAGAGATATTGAAGCAGAAAGGAGGTAGGATCTGTGTGTGGTAGAGGAGCGATAAAGAATTTGTGATTGATGTTGTGTCAGTGTGGAGCCGTTCAAAGCCTGCGGAAAGAGGGAGGGCCGTGTCAGATTTTCGAGGCTGGATCGCTGTAATTGGTCTGGGCTGTTCATAGCCCTGTTAACTTGTCAGTCAAGGCTGGATGGAGAGGGGATAAGATGCCATCTTAATCTGAAAACGCACACACACATAGAGCTGAAGGCTGTAGTACGGGTCAGCGATCTGTCAATAGTTCTGTAAGTTATTTGGGCTTGCTGTATTTAACATATCCCTTGGTTTTTGATGTCACCCGCAGGTACGACTAGACAGCCACGAGACGGCGAGATCACGGGAGTCGACTATAACTTTGTCTCCGTTGAGGAGTTCTTCTCGCTGGAGGAGTCGGGGGCGCTGTTGGAGAGCGGAAAGTTCAAAGGTCAGCTACATTTATGACCCTGTGCCTGAATAATTTATAAATATAAAGAAGAGGAAATTAATTATGTGGATGCTTTTAAGGTCATGCATTACATCTGTGGTGCTTTTTATCCAGTGTTGATCTATTGATTCACAGTTCTAAGAGCTCCATTTACACACATCAACACGCATCAACACAACTGTTGTGTTGGCAATACTTGTCAGTCCAACAGCTCAAAGTTAAAAGGGATCATTCACCCCAAAATCATCAATTTATTTTGATTCTCACACAAAGCTGTTATGACTTTTGAAGCGTGAGCCTGTTATGGTCATTTTTAGTTCTTTTTGGAGCCTGATCATGGACTTTTGTTGTTAGTAGGAAATTGTTGTCCTGGAATTTGTAATAAATAACTTATTTTGTGTTATATGAGACAATATATATCTGATATCAAGAAAATATGATGATATGGGGCCATAAGTCTGAGACCACTAGTGAAAAAGCTTCAATTTTGCATTTCCCCCCTAATTTAATATTAATAGATACTTAATGTTTTTTATATTATATTATATTACATTATATTATATTATATTATATTATATTATATTATATTATATTATATTATATTATATTATATTATATTATATTATATTATATATTATTATCAAGGCAAGTTTGTTTATATAACATATTTCATACATTATGGTAATTCAGTGCTTCAAATATAAAATGGATTCAAATAATCAAAAAAAAAAAATCACAAAAATAAAAAAAGAATTTTTAAAGTAAAAATTATTTAAAGAAAATATTTAAAATGGCTTAAACACTGAAGATAAAAATGATTATACATAAAATACAGATATACATATACACAAAATACATATTATCAGCGTAATTTAAATAAAAATTTGAATTTGATTTTTTTTTTGTTTTCAGTTTGTTAACATGCCTTTTAATGGTATTTTTTTATATTTTAATATGATTGAAGAATTAAGCTACACTGACAGAGGTCTTGTAATATGACACTAATATCTAAAATACAGTTTTATCACAGATGAGAAAGTCAAAACGATCACAGAATAAGTGACCTATGAATAAGTACACTGTAAAAAAAAGTGTCAGTTTAACTGTAAAATATTGTAAAAATGATACATAAAAGGTTGCTATAGGTTGTTCTGTACATATTTTTACACTTTATTGTATTTTTTACAGAATTATTCTGGCAAAAGAATATTGTATTTATTTATTTATATATTTGTGTTGTCTGTTATTCTTATATGGTAACACTTTACAATAAGATTCCGTTAGTTGATGTTAGTTAATGTATTAACTAACAAGAGCAAACAATGAACAATACATGTATTACAGTATTTAGTAATCTTTGTTAATGTTAGTTAATAAAAATACAGTAGTTCACTGTTCATGTTAGTTCACAGTGTATTAACTAATGTTAACAAGCACAACTTTAACATTAACTGACATTAATAAATACTGTAGAAGTATTGTTTATACTAAAGTAGTTAACCCTTTAACTGTCACTCCCATTTTTGAACAGAAATGAAAATGCAAGCTTAAATTTTTATAATTCATGAACAAAAACATTTTGTAATATGATTTTGATGTACATTTTCCATGGTAATGCAATGTCTGATTTTAAAATGGTCTTCAAATGATGAATTTTGAGATTTTAAGTTTTCAACTGGTACATCATTTCTTATGATTGCTAAAGTGTGATAGGGAAAAAGGCAACGAGAAAAGTCTTTTTGTGACAAAGATCAGACCTTCTGTTATGATGTAGATTTTAGAGGTGCACTCTTGTCATAAATTAATCTACTAATGTACATAATTCGTAACACAAAACAGTGGAAAAATATCTATTTAGGAGTCTTTGCCGTCCCATTGGGGACGGTGACAGTTAAAGGGTTAATTAATCAACCTTAATGTAAAGTGTTACCCTTTATATTTAAACAGCATTCAGCCTTAGCTTTTAAGTCATTTTCTACATTCAGTTTCTACTTTGAGCCACACAGTGTCAGAAAAGCTTATTGTCCATTACACAGGTAATATACCCTCTAAAATAGGCATTTCAGGCCAAATGTATCGTAATTCAATGTTCAGTGTGGGATAGGAAACTCATTTGTCTTTCAGCATCATTACTGAGGGCTCTGTGACACATGTGCCTTTAGCATGAGAGTTATGGCTCTCAGGGGCAGGATCACCTACCTCGCCTGATTAAACGAATAAAATGAATTAGCATAAAAAATGCTGCCGCATTTACAAAATGCCATAAACGCCATTCTCACTTTGCCGACACGGCGAGATATGATTTACTTACCACTGCAAAGGCAAGTTACTCAATCAATAACAGATGGAGATCGGGGTTCAAAACTCTTGAAAGGTCTGAAGATATAATGTTCCTTCTGTTGTAAAGTATTCCATCCTTGAAGTGGTTTCTATGCTTTTAGAGAATATACTATGACAATATAAAGGATTATCATGTGTTATTAAGGTGACCTTGATTCAAGATTTTGTTTAATGCTTGGCTATTTGTATTAAAATAAGGCTATTGATTCACTCTGCAATAAATAATACCTCATATCCATTGCTTTAATCTAGCATTAAATGGATAGTTCATCAAAAATTAAAATTCTGTCATTAATTACTGATTAACCCGAAAGACCTTTGTTCGTCTTTGGAACACAAATTAAGATATTTGATGAAATCCAATGATTTTCTGACCCTGCGTAGACAAAAATACAACTACTACATTCAAGGCCCAGAAAGGTAGTAAGGACATTGTTAAAAGTCCATGAATGCATGCCAGAGGCTAATGCAGAAGAGAAGAAATTGTTAAATAAAGTAATAACTGCCAAGCAGTATAATAACTGTTCCTGGAACACCTGAATGACGTTTTTTTATATTTACTGGATTAGGGAACTACTACGGAACCCCTCGTCCGGTTCACATCAATCCTGATAGTCCTCCCATCACCTACCAGGAGCACCGCAACCTGCTGAGAAACTTCCGCACACGTAGCAAGTCCCTCAGCAACCTGGAGAAAGCAGGCGAGGAGGGCGACAACAGCGAGGAGGACTCAGGTCTATCAGGTAGGAAGAATATATCATTCACAGCATGCACCTTGTGTTTATTAAATGTTTTTGGTACATTTGTTACAATACTTTCATAAACAATCCCTCAATGCATTTGATTAAAATGGCTTTATGAATTATGCAAATGATTATGCAATTCTCAAATGTCTTTATTAGGGGTTTGAGCACATAGTGCTGAAACCCTATTGTAATTGTAAGGATTTTTATTATTATTCCACGCTAAAACTGAATGGGCAGCCCAAACCGTAAGGTCTAGAGAGCTGAAACTTGGTCAGATGGTAGTAGTCTGGCTCACTACTCAGACACAAAGACCTAGAATCGGCCTATAGGTGGCGCTACAGCGATTGAAAACTGCTCATAACTCCTAGAACATTTAGGCTCAAGTGTGTTATATCATTGGAATCCTTGGCTCAATCAAAACAAAATGGCTATCTCCAATTTTATTTCCGGTATGCACATTTTTCCGCCATTTTGAAATTTGTCAAAAACCTACTTTTGCGAACTAGTCCTAGGTTTTTCGCCCGATCGGAACCAAACCACTGCAGAAATATTCTCTGGACAGTGAATATAAATAATTATCAAAAACAAATTGAACTTTCGACTCACGGTCACAAAGGAGTGCCAAAACGTTTGAAAGAGGTGGGGCCAGTTTTACTAAAATGGTTATAACTCATGAACGGAATGAGAGATCGTCATCAAACTCGGAACACATGTGTATGAGATCAATCTTTGGTCAAATCAAAACAATTGTGGAGCTTGACCTCTTGGTGGCGCTATAAGAGCTAAAAAACATGAAAAAGACTGTAACTACATGGTCGTTAGTCCAATCGACTTGAAAATTGGTATGCAGTGTCTCTGTCCAGTGTGCCACAACAGTCTATGAGGACATTCATGTATCTCAAAAAACATGGCTGCCATTGGCCAATGAATTTGAGCACCTATTAGATAAGGTTAACGGAGGCCGATTGGAACGAAACTTGGTGGGCATGTTCGACTCATGGCCCTAAAGGTCTGTAAGAATTTTGAAAGAAATCTGCCAATAGTTGGTGCTAACAAGTTTTTTTGCCTCTGTAATTTTGTGGTGTTTCACACATCCGCACAATATGCATATCATTTGATAAATCTCCACATGGTGAGTAACTTTGCCTCAAGAATCATTGCAGTCAATCCAATTGTTCATTACATATTCACAAATATGTTAAAAACGTACTTTTGCGAAGTACCTAGGTTTCCTAGGTTTTTCGCTCAGTCTCAACCAAACCACTGCAGCGCAGTTCTCCAGACTCTGTAGATCAATAATTATCAAAAAAATGTTGAATTTTGTCCTTTGGTTAGCTATAACCGGGTCATTTAGAAAGGGGAGTGACCAAAAATACCTAAAAGCCTATAAAACCTAAAAAACACCTCAAAACTTTACAAAAATTGGTGAGAACATGTGTCCGGTGACTCTTAACAAGCATACAAAGTTTCATGAAGTTTGGACTATAGGTTGCACTATAACAGTTAAAAAGGCTTCAAAAACACAAGCTGTCTATGGTAAATGGCCTCAAATTGCTAAAAAAAATGCACATATATTCACACAAACACTAGATCTTCATATCATATGATAAATCTCCTCATTCTGAACAACTTTGCCTCTACGACCATTGCTGTCAATCCAACTGTTCTTTAAATATTTGATATTATTTAAAAAAAAACTACTTTTGTGACCTAATCAATAAAACCACTGCAATAAAATTCTATGGACACTTTAGATAAACAATTATCAAAAAAAAAAAAAAAAAAGTTGAACATTTGCATTTGGACAGTGATAACAGGGCCACTTAATAAGATGATCATGATCTACTGTAACCAAAAGTCTAACAAAACAAAACTAAAAGAAAATAAAAGTTAGTTGTCATATTTTGATTTGGACTACACACCCTAAAACTATAGCGCCTCAAAGGCCTTATATGCCCGAACCCTGGTAATTGCTGCTTGCAGCTATATTATTCATATTGTGTTTTGGTAAGTTTGTGTATATGACATATAGTTGTAAATGTAATTTATATTTGTGTTATGTCAAATTATATACAAATAAATATTACTGTAATTATGTAGTATACATTTAAAATGCATAACATTTATATTTTATTATATGCAATTTTATTATATAAAATTATATGCAATTTTATGATTTAAAAACACATTATCTGAAAAGGAATTTAAAGGACTTTAAAGGAGAATTTTCCATTGTATTCTGGTGATGTTGGATTGAGTTTAAAATGACTGCAATATGTGATTTCTATTATATTCTGAAGTTGTATACAGTGCAAGTCCTAAGGCCCGTTCACACCAAGACAGTGGTGTAGCAAGTCGGCCCCGGGCCCATGTGCCAAAAAGTTGTACGGGCCTCCCAATCATTATGGACTCCACCTCGGTTAACTTGTTGATTTTTCTTAAGTACAGTACATAACGCTACGTGAGTAATCACAAGCTGCTTTATTTATGGCATAAGTGCTTGGAAGTAATATTTAACGTTTTCAACTCCATTCATTATTTGTGGCATGCAAGTCTCAGCCTATAAATTCTGTCAATTTTATGATAAAATACAAATAATAAATGTGTTTTTACACTCTTTGTGAGAAACTATGTTCGTCTTTAAATCGATGCTTTTCCTCTTTATTTGCAGTTTATAAACATGAAAAATCATTTGAATGCATGTTTAAAAAATTAATAAAAAACGATGTCTCATGAAATCAATCAATCAGTTTAAAAATAAAACGTCAATAAAACATCTTAAAAAAACAAGATAACATTTGGCCTACCTCAGAAAAGCCAACAAGCCTACAGTTGAAGCCTACATATTTATTGCCAACATTGTTTTATTTGGGGGGTGGGGGGGTGGAGTAGGTGAAATTTTCACATTAACTTTAATGTTGCAATGTATCATGATTTTAGTACATAAATTCTTTCATTTTAAAGTAGTAATTTAAAGCATTTTATAGATATATTTATCGTGTCTGTGAGGCAAATATTCAAGTTTCGGATCATTTTTGTGAAGCATTCCTCCTCAAGAGACGGCAGAACGCGCTTGCTTTTTTTACTTTACGAAAGCACAAGGTTTTGTTGATATTGTGAGTGCACACAATTGGATATGGAACCTTTTCAAATAAAAGAGACCTTTTACAGTTCCAAATGATGTATTACTCTTACCTTTATGAACAAAAATAATGACGTATTTTAGGTTTCCACTGTTAAAAAAAATGCAAGTGATCATGGTGGCACTTTCATGTCCTGCAAAGCGCGCTTTAGCTTTCACTTGCCAAGCAAACGATAGGATATGCATCTAACAGCGCACATTTATCTAAATTAAATGTTTAAATTACTATTGAGAAATGCATCAAGTGTTTTATGTCTACAGATTTTATTTTAGGCGAGTCGTGTTGATTTGAGCATCAGTGCTCAACTCATTGCCGCTGGCCACTTGGTCGTTATTTTAAAAAACAAAAGCTTGAATTTAACAAACATAAAATGTTCCAAATGTATTTCTAAATTAACTTTAATAAAGAAACAAAACAAAATCTAGCCACTTTGCCATTAAAAACCAAAACGGAACTATTTAATGGCTGCAACAGCAGCTGTGTAATAAACATGGGCTCTGTTCTGATAAGTTGTCGGACAAGGGCAGGGCTCGGGCTTGAGCGTCTCAGGCCAGGGCTGGGCCCGTGCAGGGCTCTATCATTTCAATTAAAAGTCCCCCCTCGGCTCAGCAGGCCCTCAATCTGCCCGAATCCATAAGCACCTGCATACCAAGAAGCTACGCCCCTGCATCAAGAAAAAATTGCCCTGAAAGTGATTCCAACAATATAATTTCTCTGTAGCTGTGGTATGTGGTATGCTATTCTTTAATACTGGGAACATGTTTTTAGAACTATAACTTTATTGTTATCTTTATAGTTATCGTCTTTGGTGTGTACATTTCTATAAGTACAAGATACGTAAGTCTTTTACTTATACTGAATCCTCTAGCTTACAGACAATATGGGTCATATAAACACAAAATAGTTATGTGTTTCTTTCAAATTTAAAATATTGAATGAAATCAAAATAAGCTATACAGTTCTAAATAATTTAATTTAAACTTGTCAGATCAAACTGATGATGCCCAGAAGTGCTTGAGTGTGGCTGTAATTATTATTCTCTGTCTTTCCATTGTCTTTCATGCTCAGAGTGACAGCAGAATAGTTAAATAATACCAGCAGCTTGTTTCAGTCATTGTTATCCCGCTCTTTTGTGAGCTCTAACATATTCTCTTTCTTCTTGAGAAACCTGCAAACCTGTGTTCGGTGTGTTATATTTTAGGTTTCCTTGTCCTTTATTATTATTCCACCTTTCCCTGACATTTGGATCTGAGGAGAATGTGTGGGCACAAAACACAATATAATATATCACAGAGGCTTGTCACATCATTACATGGGATTACCTTGTTATGAAACCCACCGATTTTCGATATATTTGATTTTCTTTTTTCTTTTTCGAAGACATGATTAAAGCACATATGATTTGTATTGAAGACAGACGCTGTATAATCAATGTTGCTTGCAAAGCAAATAAAAGGTCAGTGTGGCATCAATCTCAGCTTCTGTTCTCCCTGAATGCTGGAGAAACAGACCTGGCACAGGTTGTTTTGCAATAAAACGAGCTTTCAAGCATAGCTTAAAACTATTAACCAATTGCTCTTGAGAGACTGGTCCTTGAACAGCTCAGATCCCAGTCATAGACCATCTGGGCTTTACTGCAGTCTGCCCACAAGCCACACCGTTGACAGGATGCTGTTCTGACCTACATACTCCACAGGGCATGGATGCTCCCACCTTGAGAAAGATGGCACCACTGCCAGGATGATGTCTGTCTGGTTAGGTTTCATTTAGAATCCAGTATCTTATATTTCCAGTATCTTAACGCCATTCTCCTCTCCTAAACTTGAGATCCAGTTTATGGTGATGCTCCCACATTTAAGAATGCAGACTCCCCTACCTGCCTCAACCACTTCAATAGGTTTGAATCACAAATAATCAGATTTTCATTGATATGTACAGGTAAGTGTTTATTAGAAACCAACCATTTAGCATAATTTCATTAGTGGGTAACTGATATATTGCCAAGGCTGATATATTGGCCTATGTTTGGCATTTTTTTTAATTATCACATCAGCTGATCAACTTTCAGTTGTTTTTCTGTTTGGCTGATATTTCAGAAGCAGGACTTTTATTTTGACAACTTTAAATCCTTGATTTTAAAGTATGCTGCATTATGTCTAGTTGGTTGCTATGTCATATTTATATCATATTTACTATGTGCTGTATGTACAATTAGCATTGGAAACATACTTGGATTACATAATCAAGAAGTCCATATCTAAAGTATAAATCTGTTTTCTATTTATTTTACAGATTTATTTTATAAATATTTCCTATGTAAATTTATTTAGTTTTTTTTTTTTGTGAATTAAATTTTAAAATTGATTCTCATTAATTTGATTTGATTTGATTTTAATCATTTTAATGATATATTTTAAAATGAATAAATATTATGTAAAATAAATATAAATTTCATTTCAGCAGTTGTAATATGGGTGTTTTTATTATCTTTACATTAAATAACATTATGTCATATATATAACTATTACCTATATAAATTTATCTAGTTCATTTTTTTTCATGTAATTAATTAATTAATTCTCATTAATTTAATTTTATTATTTTATTTTATTTTATTCATTTTAATGATATATTTTAAAATGATTAAATATTATGTAAAATAAATATAAATTTCCTTTCAGCAATTGTAATGCGGGTGTTTTTATTATCTTTAAATTAAATAACATTATATCATATATATATATATCCCCAATATAAATGTATCTAGTTCATTTTTTTCATGTAATTATTTTTTAATTACTTCTCATTAATTTAATTTAATTTAATTTTATTATTTTATTTTAATCATTTTAATGATATATTTTAAAATGAATAAATATTATGTAAAATAAATGTAAATGTCATTTCAGCAGTTGTAATGCAGGTGTTTTTATTATCTTTAAATTAAATAACATTATATCATATATATAAATATTCCCTGTAAATATAAATTTATCTAGTTCATTTTTTTCATGTAATTAATTATTTATTTAATTATTTATTTTTTTAATCAATTCTCATTTATTTTATTTTATTCTAATTTGATCATTTTAATGATATATTTTAAAATGAATAAATATAATTTAAAATAAATATAAATTTAATTTCAGCAATTGTAATGCGGGTGTTTTTATTATCTTTAAAATAAATAACATTATATCATATATATTGGCTTTATATGGGCTATGGCCACCATGCTCGCTAAGATATTGGCACCGGTAATCAAAAAATCTATACCTTATCTATCTTAACAGTTCAGCAGGTGCCACATTTCAGCACTGATTGTTTTGTAATTTTTGGTTAAAAGTAGGAGTGTGACGAGTAAATGATATAGCTTTAACAGTTTGATTTATGCATCTGTACATTTATAATAAGAGTTAAATTTAACATTTCAATGTTAGTAGAACGTGTCGGCAGCAATGCAAAGGTCATGGGATCAATTCCCAGTAGCTACTGAGGTACTTATAAATGTAAGTGCAGTGCAAGTCGCTTTGGTTAAAGCAGCAAATGCATAAATGTAACAGTTTATGTAGGTCACTTATTTTAAAAAATTCTCGCTATTAACAAAGCATTAACTACGACTTTTGCCTCAATAAACTACTAATTTGCAGCTTGTTAATAGTTAGTAAGGTAGTTGATATGTTTAGGCATTAGGTAGGATTAGGGATGTAGAATATGATCATAAACAGACAATCTGCTAGTAATATGCATGCTAATAAGCAGCTTAACAGTGTGAATTGGTCCCTATACTAAAGTTACTTTATTTACATTTTGCTAAATAATTCCATATTGCAAAATAATACCATAATTTTTTTTTGTTCTTCTGCACATGAGTTATATTGAATGTACATATGGTATTTGGGGAAAAAAATGAAAAATTCATAGCCATATCCATCATGATTACTAAAATAGCATCTGTATGCCAGAGTTCATAGTATCATGTGCCTCCTGGTAAATATCAGTGCTGTTAAAGCAGATTGAGTGTGTATATATATGACACTCCAGCCAAGGGTGTGTGTTTGTTTACAGCTGGGCTTATGATTCTAGCGGGAATATGCTAATTACCTCAGTACAGAGTACAGGTTGCAGATGTTCAGGTCCCAGCTGGGGATCCTTCATATCCACTTTTCTTTGTATACAAGCACATATGGTATTTCAAGTGATATAAGAGGATGTCTTTATATTAATGAATAGATATTGAATGAGGTACAGGTTTTCCATAGATGATTGAGCAGTCATTTTCAAATATGGATGTTGGCTTTTTACTGCAGTTGCACATTATAGAGGCACAAAACAATTGAAAAAAGCTAGCTAACCTTTGGTAAGCTATACCGAGTTTCATTATTAACCCAAAACTATTTTTGGTTTCGTTTTCCAGCTAAACTGTCATTTTGGTTTTGGTGAAAAATTATTTTCAGTGCATCACGACTTATGCTAGGAAGCAGCACAAAAGTTAGCCATCTGGCCTTAGAGTTTGTCAGACGACATTTTAGAGTTGACAAAACTGTCCAGTCAACTCTTTTATAACTTGTTTGTCTGTGCACTTTTGTCTGGCCCTGGTGTCTTCACCCCATGGGCAGTGGCACAGATGACAGTGGCATCGATCAAAGCATGACATTGAAGCCAATCAACAGAGGAGGTTTACATACCGATCTGTCTCTATGGATTAAATGTACCGCTCTGTCTCTTAGATGCTGACCCGGCTTACAGTACATTTCATAGCTGACAGTGAAACGATTTCCTTTAGACTGTAGAATGAGGAAAACTTGGTTTTGCTTTTTAGCTGAATCAAATTTGTGAGAGAACATACACAAACAAACACCACATACTGCAATGTTTTTGGGAGTGACAAACATATTTAATTACTTCCTGTTTTATCATTCTCTGTGTGTGTACGAAATATAAAAGTTACTTATGAACGGCGATTACTGATATAATGATAAACACTGCAATGTTTTGGCTGTATATGCAAGAATTATGACAGTTTAATGCATTTGAATGTCAGCGACAGATAAAAAAGTGCCCAGAAATTTTAGTTTTAAAATTTAGTTTAAATGTCAAGTGCTTAGAAACTCTTTGTACTGTTGTCGGTTTAAAAACAGTTTTAAAACAGCATGTTTTCCTTACCTTAATCAAGTAATTCATAAACATCATTAAAGTTTTTGGGGATTTGTAACAAATTACAGTAGCACTTTATTTTATTTACATTTTATTGTTCCTCATGTTCCACATACTATGTACTTATTATAGTGATTACAGGTAATACTAACTAGGTAATAACTACTAACCTTAACCCTATCCCTAAACATAACCCTGCCCCATTACCTTATATTATCAGTATTTTCTTAGGTAAGTACACTTTAAATACACTGTAAGTACATGTAAGTACATGTACTGTAAAATAAAGTGCAACCCAAATGACATTTCACAACCTGATCTAACTCAGCTATGACATAAAAATATTAATTTGCCTGATATTTTAAGACAAATCCACTTATGTAATTAACACTTATGCCAGGCTACTTTATTTTTTTCTGATCATGATATGGATAGTAGTATCATCCTGATATGTTCATTTTATGAACAAAAAACAATCAAATAAATAAAAATAAATTTTAATTCTGAAATTAAAAGCATGCTCTTGAAGTCGTCAAGCCATTTTGCATTAATTGTAGTTGATGTACAAATTTTTTGAATAGATTAATAGAAAAGGATGCAGTGTTTAATTACTGAAATGATAAAAAAAAACACCTATTATTGGGACCTTCCATAAACATGATTTTTATACTGTAAAAAAAAAAATTCTGTCCCCTGATCCTAACCCTTACAGAAAACATATATATATATATATATTTTAAATATATAACTATATATAACTTCAATGTTATATATGAAGTTATATAAAAAATATAACATATGAAAAAAGACATTATTTAGCAAGCCTGTAACCACCTATATCAATCATTTTAAAAAGATTTTTTGACAAATCCACGTAATTTACCATAGAAATATTATGTGTGTGTTTTTTTTTTTTTTTTTTATTGTTTTATTGTTATTTTTATGACTGTTATAGGGCCAGCTGTGATCAAGTCTTCTTAAAACTTTGTATGCTTGTTTAGAATCACCTGACGCATGTGCTCACCAGGTTTTATGAAGTTTTGAGTTTTCCTTTAGGCTTTTAGGATTTTGGATAAATTTGGACAGGCCCCTTTTCTAAACAAAAAATAAAACAATTTCAACATTTTTTGATAATTATTGACCTAGGGAGGAATTGTACTACAGTGTTTTTTCCAGATTGAGTGAAAAACCTGGGACTAGTTCGCAAAAGTAGGTTTTTTACATCTTCTCAATCATTTAACAAACATTTTGATTGACAGCAGTGGTTCTAGAGGCAAGGTTGTCCAGAATAAGCATTTCTACCATGAATATTGCATGTATGTGTAAAAAATCGTGCAATGTACAATTGTTTACGCACTTGAAAAATGCAATATCGCCCCCCCCCAGTTGCAGAATTCTTTCAAATTTCTCACAAATCTTTGGGGCCATGAGACCTTAGGGTCTAACAGGCTCAAACTTCATCAGCCAATGACAACCATGTTTTTTTTTTGTTTTTTTTGGAGATAAGCAAATGTTCTTATAGACACTTGTGGTACTTTGGACTACCACAGTGCACAGAGATTTTCATCTTGATTCGACAAATGGTTGTGTAGTTATAGCCATTTTAAGTTTTTTCCCTCTTATAGCGCCACCAAGTGGCCAAGCTCCGAATTTTTTTCCTGTGACCTCAGATTAAGCTCTTACATAGGTGTTAGAAGTTTGGCGACCATATCTCGTTTCATTTTGAAAAGTGATTCGATAATCACTCTCCAGAGAATCTTTCTGCACTGGTCTGATCCCAATTGGGCGAAAAACCTTTGACTAGTTCGCAAAAGTAGGTTTTTTAAAAAATGCAAAATATCCAAAAACTTTGCTATGCCTAAAAGTCGAATCTGAGGCATGTGTTTTGTTCTGTGTGAGCCAAGGATTCCAATGACATTACACACTTGAGCCTATGTTATGAGCGATTTTGTATTTTTGTTTGCTGTGGCGCCCACGTCAAGGCGATTGGGACGAGCCTTGGTCACGTTGTTGGGGGTGTGAGTACTACCATCCCTCCAAGTTTCAAGTCTCTACGACTTACGATTTGGTCTGCACAATCAGTTTTACGTGGAGATTGCTGATTCATGACCATTCTAACAATTACAATAGGGTTTCAGACACACAAACTTGGGTGATATAATAATAATGTAAATGGCAAACTATGAATAGATACCTATGAAATAGTAATACTCAATAATAGTTTCATTTAGCTTTGTTTTCTAGCTTCCCTGTGCCCAATGGGCAAAATAAACCCATTTAGAACTGAATAGAAAAGAGAATGACTTGAAGTAATAATTCAATAAACGTGCAAATCGCAGCTTTCACCCAGAATAGTGTTTGTGTTTCAGTAAGCCGTGTCATTTCACAAGCCTTGTTTTCTGTTCATTGGCGTTTAGGTGGTTCGGCCGGGGCGAGCAGTGCCCCCGCCCCCACATCATCCCCCAGCCAATCACGAGATTCAAGCGGAGGAGACGGCAGTGCCTTGGAGAATGGGCTCGGACCCCGTAGAGGAGCACGGGTGACAGGGTCGGAAAACTGGGAGATGATGTACAGCGACTCAGGGAATGCCTATTACAAAGAGTAAGAAGATTAATGATGTCTATATGAATGATTTATACTGTGTTAGTGACTTGACTAAAGTTTTTAGAGGACTAAAAAGAGCTGATTTTGCTTCAGAAACAAGATTTTACACTGGATATTAAGGGATAGGTTATCCAAAAAGGCAGAGGATAAAAGAAAACATTTTGAAGAATGTTTGTTGTTTTTGTCTATAGAAAAGTCAATAGGGTCCAAAACATTGACATGTTTTGCATTCAACATATACCTCAATTGTTTAAATTTAAATTGGTTTGTCATGTTTTATTGACCTTGCAAAGTTTAGATGTTGGTTTTCCATCAGAACCTCCAAGCGATCAGTTATAGAACAATGTAATGTATATAATTAGAGCCCCCATAAAAATGTACTAGCAACACAATTATTTAAGTACTTGTGTAAAATGATTTGCCTGTAGTCATTTACAGTAGTGCTTTAAATGACTTTCCTATTTGACAACACTGACATCTTGTGTTATGTGTTTGTCTCGCAGCCATCATCTAAAGCCATCCTATTGGCTTAATCGCCGAGCTCACAGCAGAGACAATGTCTGTATGACTGAATGTAAGACTGTATTCTATTCTATTCTATTCTATTCTATTCTATTCTATTCTATTCATGTTGCCCTTTTGCCTTGTTTCCATTCAGGTTTATGTCATGCAACCGTTTTAGATGTAAATAGCCATAAATATTTGGTGTATGCACTGTTTTTATTTTATGCAGCCACATTAGAATATTTTCTTGACAGAGTATTTGAAAAAAAAAGTATGAAGAAAAAAAAAAGTGAGAGTGCTCCCTTGACTCCTTTTTGTTTATATATAAAGTGTATATAGGGCTGTCACAGTGCAATTAGCATGACACCTATTTCAGTATTTAAAAAAAAAGACACCTTTAATGATCATCGAAGCTCAACAGGCTTGAAATATCATCAATGAGCCAAAAATTTCTCTCTTCTAAAAAAACCCATGAAAAATGTTTGTAAGGTAGGCCCATTCTGGGTAATTCTTCAGTTTGCTGCATTGATTAATTCAGGTAGTAGCCTAATATTTGTGTATTTTTTATAGTATCTACACATGAAGGTTTTGACATGTTCTTAAAGGGACAGTTCACCCTAAAATGAAAATCTTCTCATTAATTACCCTCATTTCGTTCCAAACCTGTAAGACCTTCGTTCATCTTCAGAACACAAATTAAGATATTTTTGATGAAATCTGAGAGCTTTCTGACCCTGCATAGAAAGCAATTCAATTTAAATGACATCATTAAACAGTTGATGTGACATCAGTGGTGAAATGAAGCATTGTTGAAGTCGTTTTCTTTGTGCATAAAAAGTATTCTCGTAGCTTCATAAAATTACAGTCAAAACTTAATTAGGGTGAGTAATTAATGACAGAATTTTCATTTTAGAGTTAACTATCCCTTTAAGTATGTGTTTACTTGCTTGCGTAACATGATGTGTGACTGTGTGGCTAAAATGTGATTTTGAAGAATGTACTGGTCATTCTTTACATGCAAATACACCGAATGAACGCTGAAGCTTTTAAGATCATGGCATGCCAATCAAATGCTAACCTGCCAACCAGATGAATAATTTCAGACATTTATTTTAAAAACTCTGTGGTCTTTTAAATATATCAATGAAATATATACTTAGATTACATATTTATGCTTTTTCATATTTGCACATACCTAAAGTGGGGATATATACTAACTTTTTATAATTTATAATGGTATAGTATAATTTAGTGGTTTAGTAGTCTTTAATAAGAAAAGAGTACAAATGTTTGCTGAATGTAAAATAGTATGTTTCTAGTTTATGAGATGCAGTACATCTTTGCTAACTGTAGAGGGCAGTGTGAATGTACATATTTTAAGTTTTAAGAATAAGATGGTCATAACAGCTTCAAAATTGCCTGCTTTAGGTGTTTTATATTTTGTGCTTCCTACCTATTCTTACAGTGCTGCATGCGATTCTGCTGTTTAATATCTTACGCTTGAACATTTTGTACTCAGACATGCATATGCTTACCTTTCTCTGTACTTCTACCTCTCTTTTCCTTCAGACATTTCACATTCATGCATTTGGCAGACACTTAAAGAGTTACAAAGCAACTTACAGTGCATTGAAGGTATATATTTTTGTCAATATGTGTGTTCCCTGGGATTTGATCCTATGATATTAGCATCATGAGCTACCAGCTGAGCTATCGGTACAGAATTTAGATTCACTCGTCTCTGGAAAAATGCTATGTTTTTCGTCACCTTTTACCATCCATCTTATATAATGTTAGTCATTTCTTCTTTTCTTCACTCTGTTGATTCATTTTTCCTAATAACTTGTCTGCCGCCGTATTTAAACTGGTCACCATATTTTTGTTCTTGCATTGCAGTGGCAGAGTTTACAGACCAGCCGAGTGAACTGAAAGGCTTCTCCGTTCACACTCGTCTGGTTAAGGGTTCACGAGGGTTCGGCTTCAACATAGTGGGAGGCAGCAGGCGGAGGGAGTTCCTGCAGATCTACAGCATCACTCCCGGAGGACCTTCCACCCTTCACACAGGTAACAGCCCACATCTTTCTTCAGCCGCCCACTGCAGTACAGCACTGAGTGTAACAAACAAGGGCATATTTATGTTTTCTCTATAGGCCGCTGCTGCTCTCTCGCTCTTTATCGATATTGCACTTTCTGTCCCACAGTGGATTAGTGTTGTGATTGTGTGATTCTGTTGAACGAGTGGCTCGATCTCCCTCTAATCCTAATGGCCTGCATGGAGTAATCCAGCTATCATTTGTGCCGACACACGTTTATAAGAAAAACATGATATTATGAACACGCTCCCTCTCACTTCGCTGTGACGTGCATACCAACATACAACTGCGTGCATATAGGAAGTCTTTTTGCTCATTCATAAAAACACACCATTCAGATTCACAGAGCATTATAAGATCTGTGCATTTTGCATATGACAATAAAACAGTTATGAGAATAGATCACCCACAGGGACATTAAAATATATATATTTAAACTTACAAGTGTGTGCACATGTTTTTGTGACATATTAGGACACTAATTTGTATAATGACATGGGTATGACATAGGTATTACAAGGAGGAGGTGAATTATGAAGGACATTATGAATGTCCCCATAATTCAAAAGGCTTTTAAATCATACAAAATGGTTTATAAAATGGTTTTGTAAAAATACGGTTTATACAGTATAAAAACAACAGAAGTCTATGGAAAGTCTCCACAATTGTGAAATATAGAAGTATGTACGATATGTACAGTATATTTAAATATCCAAAAGTAGAGTATAATATTGTAAAGTGTAGTATAATTTAGAATGTAGTATATACTATATATGCATAGGGTTGCAAAGGGGTGGAAATATTCCGATAAATTTCCTGAAACTTTCCTAAAATCCCTGGAAGATTCCAAAAAATCCTGGAATGTTTCCAAAATTTCTGGAATGTTTTCTGGAAAATTTCCACCTTTTTGCAACCCTATATATGCACTGTAATACCTTAACCTGTAAAATGATATGCATGTTCAAAAGTTGATTTATTTATTTATTTATGAAATTAATGCTTTTATTCAGCAATACATTCAAATGATCAAAAGTGAATGTAAAGAGAATTATGTTACAAAAAAATCTATTTCAAATAAATGTTGTTCTTAAATGTTTCTATTCATTAAAGAATCCATAAAAAAGTATCACTATTTCCACAAAATATTAATATTAACTGTTATCAACACACATTGATAAAAATAAAACTAGAGTAAAGTTCACAAACAAACTTATAGCTGGCTTGAAGCCTTGACTGAAAGTTTGAAGCAGTTGTAAAAGCTTAAAGTTCAGAAGTGTAGTTAGATAATATTAGCATGTTTTTAGCATTATTAGCATGTTGTTAGCATGTTTCTAGCATGATTAGCATATTGTTAGCACATTTTCATGCGTTATTAGCATGTTGTTAGGATGTTCTAGCAGTTATAGGAGGTTCTAGTAGGATTAGCATGTAGTTAGCATGTTTTAGCATTATTAGCCTGTTGTTAACATATTGCTAACATGATTACCATGTTAGCATGTTTATGGCATGTTTAGTATTTTGTTTCTAGCATGCTTTTAAGATTATCATGTTGTTAGCATGTTTCTACCATTATTAGCATGTTGGTAACATGTTGTTAGCATACGTTTACACATGACTGGCATGTTGCTAGGATGTTTTTAACATTGTTAACATGTTGTTAGCATGTTTCTAACATAAGTATGTTGCTAGCATGGATTTAGGTTTGTTAGCATGTTGCTAGCATGCATCTAGCATGATAGCATGTTGTTAAAATGATTAGCATGTTGTTAGCATGTTTCTTGTATTGTTAACATGTTTCTAACATGATAAACATGTTGCTAGCATGGATTTAGGATTGTTAGCATGTTGCTAGCGTGCTTCTAGCATGATAGTATGTACCAGCATACGCTGTTTTTTTCACCAGGGGTTGTTAAAATGATTAGCATGTTTCTTACATTATTAACATGTTGTTAGCGTGTTTCCAGCATTTTGCAAATGATGTTAACATGTTTTTAACATTAGTTAGCATGTTGCTAGCATGTTTTAGCATTGTTACCATGTTGCGAAGACGATGAACATGTTGTTAACATGTTTCTTGCATTGATCGCATGTTATAAACATGTTGCTAGTTTGTTTCTAGCATAATTAGCATGCTGCTGGCATATTTTAACATTTTTACCATGTTGTTAGCATGTTTAGCCTGATTAGCATGTTTCTAGCATGCTTTTAGGATTATCATGTTGTTACCATTATTAGCATGTTGGTAACATGTTGTTAGCATTCTTTTAGCTTGATTATCATGTTGCTAAGATGCTTTTGCATAAGTATCATGTTGTTAGCATGTTTTAAGATGATTAACATGTTGCTAGCATGTTTTTAGCATTATTAGCATGTCGTTAGCACGTTATTAGCAGCTTAAAGATGTTTTTGAGCAGCAAACCAGCCTATTAAAATGATTTCTGAAGGATCATGGGACATTGAATGGAGTCATGATGCTGAAAATTCAGCTTTGCCACCACAATAATAAATGATATTTTTAAACATTTCAAACATTTTAAAATGGAAAACAATTATTTAAAATTGTATTATTATTTCACAGTGTTACTTTAAAAAAGTCAACAACTCAAAATTTTTAAATAGTAGCTTGTCAAATCCATTAATTGAAGATAGTTACTTATAGTTGTGGTTGAACCTTCATAATATGAACTGAATGCAATATAACTCTTTTCGTCTCTTGTCTCTTCCAGCGGACATTCTGGTGTACATCAATGATACCTGTGTGCTCGGTTTCTCACACAAAGACGTAGTGGAAATGTTGAAAGCCATTCCGGTGGGTCACACTGTGGATGTTGTTGTCCGAAGAGGCTACCCCATGCTCTATAACTCTGACGGCTGTCCTAAGATGCCCAATCCTAGGCTAACGGCATCCCACGACCAGTCACTGCATCTACCTCCACCAACCACCACCCAACCCCAGCCCCAGCCTCCTCTCCCGTACGCTCAGCCACACCACAACGGGCTTATGTGGTCTGATTTTGAGAGGGGATCCTCAAGAAATCTCAGAGTACGGGCATCAAGGTTCAGTTTGGATGCTAATGGTAATTCATCACCATTTGCTTCTCCTCCAAGACAGCCATCGTCATACCAATACTCTAACGGGTATGGGAGTGGATTCCTGAGACCACCACGCTCTGCCAGAAGCATCAGGAGGTTACAGAGTTCAGAACTGGCCAGCCAGAGTGACAGCGAGGTGGTGTCTGCAATTGGATCCCATAGGTGAGAGGATTTTATATATGATTGTCATCGTACTCTACCATTCAAACGTTTTGGGTTGGTGTTTGACAGAAGTCTCGTATGCTCACTAAGGCTGCATTTATTTCATTAAAAAAAACAGTAATATTGTGAAATATTACAATTGAAAATAACTGTTTTCTATTTGAATATATTTTAAAATGTAATTTATTTTTGATGCAAAGCTTCAAAGACTTCATAAAACATATAGCACCTGCTAGTTGATACAGGTAAGAGCTAGAAATAGCATTTTAGCTTAGAATAATTCTAAATCTTGGCAAGATGGCAATTTACACTAGTTAAACTATTAATGCTAGTTTAAACTATTTATGCTGCTCAAAATGTACATAAGACCCTACAAAAAAAAGACTTCTTATACTAATTATGGGTGAATTATTTTCATGGAATGAGACAGAAATACATTATTTGCAGCTGTCTATGCAATGCTAAAGACTAAAGCATCTTTTTCTTAAAAAGTACCTCATGAAGAACATCACTTATGAAAATTAACCATGATTTTATAATAGTAAAAGTGTAGTTATTTTTATTTATTTATTTATTTTTGGCGTATTGTTTACCTTCTGTATAACTAGTTTTACTACAAATACCAAATACCATGGTTAAACTATGGTTAATGTTGCAAAACCATGGTTAATTTGTGGTTACTATGGTTTAACTATAGTAACCATGTTTTTTTTTTTTTTTTTTTTTTTAAATAATGTTGAGCTGACCAGCTGAATGAATGACCAGATAAAACCAGCCAACCAGCTTAGGCTAGTTTTAGCTGTTTTGTTGTTGTTGTTGTTTTGAGCAGGGAACAATGCCCTCTGTCTTCTAGTAAGAGTGTTTCAGTGCTGTTTAAATTTGTGTTTTTTAAATTCAACTATATCTGATTACCAATGTTTAAAATGTACCTGAATTCAGTTACTTATATTTTCTATTTTAAATATGTACTGTAAAGCTGTATTCCATCTCCCCAACAGCCCTGATTATGATACATCATGTCTATTGTGAGTTGCTTTGCCTGACCACATGCTCTCTTTCTTTTTATCTTCTCAGGGCCTCGTTTATCCGTAACCACAACAACAACTCTCTGTCCACTCCGCCACCTCTCCGCCTGCACTCCTTCAAATCTTCTGAGAGTGACCTTTCCTCCAGTACTCCACCGCCCATATCGCGATTGCCCCTACCCCACAATGAAGTAAGTCCAGGCCCCATCGCTTTCTCTCCTGGAGGTGGAAGACGCTACTCCCATTTACGCAAACCCCAGCATTCACTGCTCACCCCACCTAGCAGCGCCCATTCTGACGGGCCTTATTTCACCTTCAACGGCACAGCCAGTGCCAGCAGCGGCAGCCCGAACAGCAGCATTCCTTCACCCGGAGCCATGAGCGCTGTGATCGGCAGTGGAATTGGAGGAATGGCTGCAAGTGGGGAATTAGTTCCTGTTGCTTTGGCTAAATGTGAGAGGGGCAGCAATATGGGGTTCAGTGTCACGGCGGGAGGTCACGGAGGAAGACAGACCCTCGTGAAGAAAGTCTGGGAGCACAGACAGTGTAATGGATTGCAGTCTGGAGATGCCATTGTGAAGATCAATGGAGCCGATGTACAGAGTCTCAGCTTTGCACAGGTAGAGATAAAAAGAGAGAATGGTATTTAACTTAAGATTTTTGTTATGGTGTACTTTTATTATTGTATATTTATTGTTGTATGCTTTGATTCAAGGTCCAAAGGATTTTGCAAGAACATACTAAAAAGGGAGAGGTTATTCTTCTGGTTTATAGAGGGGGTAAGTTATATGTTGACCCATTTCATAATACCCAGTGTCCACATTTAAAATATGGTATTTTCCCCATTTTTACCTCTAAATAAAGCAAATATTTCTCTCAGCAAATATTATTTTAATTTAATTTAAATTTTATTTTATTTTATTTTAAAAATTGTAACATTTTATTTTGAAGAAATAAAATGCTTGTCTGCAATAGATAAAATCAAAGCATCATATATAGTGGAAAGCCTTATAGCCTTTCAGCAAATATTTATTTTATTTTATTTTGTTTTATTTTATTTTATTTTAGTTATTTTATGTTTTTTTTTTTTCTTTTACATTTTCAATTTTATTCTGAAGAAATAAAATGCTTGTCTGCAATAGACAAAGTCATAGCATTATATATAGTGGAAAGCCTTATAGCCTCTCAGCAAATACTTAATTTTATTTTACTTTACTTATTTTATTTTATTTTTGAAATTTTAAATTTTATTTTGAAGAAATAAAATGCTTGTCTTATAGGCTGTCAGCAAATATTTTATTTTATTTTATTTTATTTTATGTTTAAAATTTTTTAATTTTATTTTGAAGAAAAAAATGCTTGTCTGCAATAGATAAAATCATAGCATCATATATAGTGGAAAGCCTTATAAGCTCTCAGCAAATATTTTTTATTTTATTTTATTTTTTTATTTATTTTTTACATTTTTTAAATTCTTTTAAATTTTCAATTTTATTATGAAGAAATAAATGCTTGTCTGCAATAGATAAAATCATACCGTCATATACATCATATACATCATAAACCATATAAGCTCTCAGCAAATATTTTATGTATTATATTTTATTTTATTTTTAACATTCAGAATTTTATTTTGAAGAAATAAAATGCTTGTCTGCATTAGATAAAATAAACTTTCTTGTTTGAAGTTTCATTCTTTCGCAATCCATTATTTCATATTTTATTTATTTATTTAGATATAGATATTTTTTGTTTCAGTTTAGTAATAATATGGGGTCCCATGATCATTTGACTGTAATTTCTCAGCCTACATATGTCAGCCTATTTTACAATAATAACATTAAATAGTTACATTTATCTGCCGATACTAATAAATTTTGTATCACTAATCATAAGGTTTTGCTCAAATGGCAAAAAAAGCTGCATTTTTAGATCCAGAATCTGAATAATACTTAATAATTGTGTAAAGTCTTCATCCCTAATCATCAAATATGAATCATTTCGTCCTTTCTTTGTAGGCCCCTCGCATTTCTCCATTTCGCCTAACTCTGTGCGACGACTGACTCCTCCCCCTCCTCGCTCCGCCTCCGATTCCGAAGTCCCTCTTACTGACTCCATGCCATTATCGCGCAGCTCTTTAACCCCACCCTCTCCAGCGCTGGTGCGCTCCTCATTGGTCCAGAGCACCAGCTTCCTGGATTCTGTTCCCGTCACTCTCACATTGGAGCCACGCGATTGGATGAGTTCAGAGGAAGGCGGGACGGTGCTCAGTCCCAGAGTAAAAACAGAGGAGAAAGAACAGCCCCCAGTCTTGAGAGGATATGAGGTGGAGCTAAAGAGGAAGCCAGGTGAAGGCTTTGGATTTGTTATCGCCTCTCAGGATGTGGAGAATGTCAAAGGTGAGTGTAATGCATCAGTAACCTGTTGCTAAAAAACCTGTTCAGAGACTGTAAGTTTTCAATGCTTATATCTTCTAAATAAACATTTTGTAAGTGTCACACTAGCTTATAGAAATCCTTAAGGCTAACATAATCATACTCATTTTTCATGGGGATTTTAAAGTGGCCATAGTCTGTTATGTACATAATTGGGCTTATTCAGTGGCAGCTGTATTAGGTTGACTGACTGACAGCGAGACAGAGGCCTGCCAACACTGAGGCCTGCCAGCAGTCAGGCCCGGATATACCCAGCCCTCCTTCCCCCTCCCACTCTCCCCTACCTAAGCCCACAATGACCTCATTTTGCTCAGTGTTCCTTTGGTTTTTATTGAGGCCATGGCATCACTAAGAGCATCTAAAAAAGTGCCTGTCCCCAATGTCACAGCTGTTTCCATGCATATCAATATCTCAGATGCTTCTCTTCTTTATGATTTGATTTGATAATCTTTTTGGGAGTATGCGCTGCCTTGATGTTTTACACACCCTCAGCATCTAAGTTAGAATGAGAGTTAACATTTGAGATTATAAATGTGTTATATATGGAATAAATAAAAATTCAACTTATTTATATTTTAATTTTATGTTGTAGAAGCATTAAGATCCTGTGTTTTTTCTTCTGCCTGAGCCATAGTTTGTTGGTTAGTTTGTGATGGCAGTTCTGATGTGGGCAATGCAAGATCAAGTTTGTCTAGTAATAAAAAGAAATGAAAAATAGCTTAAAATTAAACATTTGTGCCTACACATGTGCATACATGGCTTACTCTTCCTGTCTTGAGACTGTGATGTCTGATGAAACACTGGATGTGTGTGTTTGTGTGCACGGCTGTGCAGAGGAGCATGAAATACCATCAAAACATACTGTATGATGATTGTAGAGCTATATAAAAGTCATAGATGATGTCAATATAAGAAATGTCAGGGCTGACACTGAGAGAATGATAAAAAGAGAGAGAATTATGTCAGCAAGCAAAACATGAGTTACAAGATCAATGAATCAATAAGAGTGATTATCCTAGTTGTATCACTGCCAGTTGATCTCTTAAAGGGACAGTTCACCTTAAATAGAAATTCAGCATTATTTCTGAACCTGGACCACAAAACCAGTCTTAAGTAGCATAGATACATTTGTAGCAATAGCCAAAAATACATCATTAGGATCATTAGGAATCATTAGGATATTAAGTAAAGATCATGTTCCATGAAGATATTTTGTAAATTTCCTACCGTAAATATATCAGAACTTAATTTTTGATTAGTAATATGCATCGCTAAGAACTTAATTTAGACAACTTTAAAGGCAATTTTTTCAATGTTTTTTTTTTTTTTTGCACCCTCAGTTTCCAGATTCTAACAAACCATACATCAATGAAACGCTTATTTATTTAGCTTTCAGATGAAACCTTTGTTTCTTAGTTTTAGCCCTGGCTACTCATTTTCAAACAGTCCAAGTGAATGGGGACTGAGTCAGTCAAGCTCCAATATGACAAAAACAGCACCAAAAGGTCTCATAAAAGTAGTCCATGCTGCTCCGGACCTGAAGTTTAAGTGTTGTGGAGCCATACGATAACATTATGTTAGAAAATCACAGAAAATCTATTTATTTATTGTTTCCTTTTGCTGAATCTCTATTTACCTTTTGGTGTATTTATCACACAAAGTTATAATATGGCTTCATAACATTTGGAATATTGCAAAAAGTATGGACTGCTTTGTATCTCGTAATGTATTAATAGCCACCATAATAATACAAAGACAACGCAGGGTAACACACCGCACAAAAACAATACAATAAACATTCGCAAAATAACAGAAAATGTAACACAAAACACTCTAATGTACATTACTGATAACTGAAATAAGAAAAATAAAAATAATAATAATGTAAAATAAAATGATTTGTGTGATTTGTCACACTGGGCTTCTTGGAATGTCCCTTTGCTGTTTTTCACTGTAATTACATTATTTGTTATACGTTAATATGTTAATTCATAGTTTTTACTTGCAAATCTTTTTATATTTTATAATATTTTACAGCACACACAACCAGTCAAGATTTTTAATGTTTTTTTAAAGAGGTTTCTTCTGCTCACCAAGCCTGCATTTATTTGATCCAGCAAAAACAGTACAATTTTGAAATATTTTGACTTTTTAAAATAACTGTTTTGCATTTGAATATGTTTTAAAATGTAATTTATTCCTGTGATTTCAAAGCTGAATTTTAAGCATCGTTACTCCAGTCACATGATCCTTCAGAAATCATTCTAATATTTGGATTTGCTGATCTTTTGATCTTTCTATTAATCAAAGAATCCTGTTTTTTTTAAATATGGATAATAATAATACTAAAAACTCTTGAACAGTAAATCAGCATATAAGAATGATTTCTAAAACAATCACGTGACACTAGAGACTTGAGTAATGATGCTAAAAATTCAGATTTGAAATCGCTGGAATAAATTAGATTTTAAAATATATTAAAATAGAAAGCAGTTATTTAAATAAAAATATTTCACAATATTACTGTGTTTGCTGTATTTCAGATCAAATAAATGCAGGTTGGTGAGCAAAAGAGAATTCTTTAGAAACATTAAAAATACTTTTGACAGGCTGTATATTTAAATGTAATGTGATGAAAAATCATTTACAGTTTTGCATTACAGTTACAGTTAACCAATTAACAGTTTTTTACTGTAGCATTTTTATTTTTCTGTGAAAATGTATTTTTAGTGTATTTTTATTGCTTTGTGTCATTTTGAAGCTTGACAGTCCCAGTCCCTATTCACTAGCGTTATACAGGAAAAAATGTGAAGTATGTTTCTTAAAAATCCATATTCTGTGTTCCACAGAAGAAAAAAAGTAATGCAGGTTTAAAATGATGGATAAATATTTACATAACTTACATTTTTGGATGAACATGCACTATTCTCTATTTCATGGTGCACCAGTGCTATCATATGTACTGTGCTGACACAGCATTCATTTCAATCACTCGCTTTTTTCAATCGCTTTTTTATTGCCATGACCAGGATGCATCAGCAAAGCCAAAGTCAGATTACACACATATGTGCATGTAGGTCTCGCTCTCTCTCGCTGTCTTTCCCTGATCGGCACACCCCCCGCTCTGCAGTGGTCCAAGGATTAAATCGTTCGTTTCGTTCGCTCTCTTATCGCCCCTCCTCTTATCTCCATCGCTCTGTCTTTATTCCCTCCTTTTCTCTGCCTGTCCACCCCTCTCCCTCCTTCCCTCCCTCCCTCTCATTCACCGACTCCAGATGCCAAAGGAAAATGAACCCGTTACAGTAAGCGACTCGCTCGCACGGCGAGACACAGGCTCGTTCTGTTTTGTTTTCATTTGCTTGTTTGTTTGTTTATGCCCTCCATTCGTTTTCTCATTATGACCCTTCCGCGTGATCGCTCTCACATGTGTTGGGATTTAAGCGGAGTGTGATCCGGGATCGGGACCCTGCTTCCACACACAAACACACTACCACACACACACACATCAAGCCATGCTGGAGAGACTGCAGTCTGCCTTGAAAAGTGTGAAGGACTCTAAACGTAAATATATATTTTTTGTTGATTTCATCCCTTATTTCTTAAACTAATAACTGGCTTGCTGTCACATTTCTGTTAGGAGAATGTTAGCAGTGATGCAGATGTTTTTAATGGCAGAGATATGTAGTGCTTTACAGAAGGTGATTATTATGGGATTTTATAGGCTTTAAGGCCTGTTAATTTTAACTGTTACGGCATGATATCTGCAGTGTGTTTATAAAGATATGTGTTCATACGTTGAGTAATAATTTATATAGTTTGTTAGGGGATAGAAATATCTTTCACTCAGTATAAAAACAAGTTATTGGAAAGTCCTCACCATCACAGAATAAACGTTATGTGCGTATATTTTGTGTATGTGAAAAATTATTTACACAACAATAATACATGTGTATGATTTTATAGTTGTTTTGTGATGCTTCTGTGTGTTTTTGGCTTGACAAAATTAGTTTGGTGGATTTTAAGGATTCTTAAGGCCCAAAGTGTGACTGAAACATTCCCCTAGACCACCAAATACACACTTACGCACATATTATCGTGACAGTGGAAAAGCCCACTGCGTTTCTGCTTACGGCTTCAGGTATAGCAGTACTGCATTGTAGCTAAATCAATAGCACATCTGCACATCTTCTGTTCATTAACTAGCAAGATAAGTGAGATATTATCTTCGTCTCATTCTTGCCAGTTCGTATTCATGCACTGCTTCAGTTGAGACAAAGTGATATATTTTAGGCAATCATTGCAGTAACTGAATGCTGAGGCTTGTAAGCTTAAATTATGTTTTGTAATTATTGTCTCATATGCATTTGATGAGTAATGTATTTCTTCGACAGACAGCTTTTTCCATTTGGTTACAGTTCCAAGTTTGCTGACTCTGTCAGAAATGTTTGTGTATGCTTCTTACAGGTTGTAAACACGTTCCTCATGTCATGAGTGATTAGTTTTTTGGTGCTTTAGTAATTGTATTGAATATCATTTTTCACTGAAATACATCAGATTATGTAGGCAATGTGAATTGCAAATGTTTTATGTTGACTAAAGTGGCAATTATGCCAACATAAAGCTATAGCTATATTCAACAGCATCGTTAGTCAGCTATGAACAGTTTTCATTATTTCTACAGCCATAACTTGCCAGATCCGTTTTGTTGGTAGTACTGGGAAAATTGCTGCTGCAGTGCAACATGGTACATAATGAGCATCTCACATACACTCTGTGTCTTTCTCTTGTCCCTCTCAGTCTCTCTCTTGTATTTTAGTATGCAGCGCTGGTCTTCTGAAGTGAATGGTGTTACAGTGCCAGCCAGTGCATTTCAGCAGCTGTGGAGCACTTTTATTATTGAGATCAAGATGTACAAAGACTGCTACTATATTAAAAACTTTCATCAGTGCTACTTAAAGGCCGCCCAGTTTGTATCACTGCGCTCGTCTGTGTTTGGTTCAGACAGACTGTCAGTCTGTGTATTAGTTGTGATTTTTCAGTGACACATAATTAGACAGTAGATGGCGACATGTGACTGTCTTTATGAGTGAATGAGTCACTTATTTATTCAACTGGTTTGTTTGAAAACACGGGTTTATTCGGGAACTGAATAAGTAACTGTTTTATGAATCATTGAATCATTCACTTTGATTTATTTTTTTTTTTCAAAAAGAGTAGTTTACTCCAGAATGAAATGCCACTACTGTGTGTTGCTTGGCAACTCAACAGTTCATTCACTTTTGAATTTGTTTGGAACTGTTTAGGTTGGCGGAGCAATAAGTGACAAAGTAACAGACAATATTGCATCTATATTGTGGCGAAAAAATTGTGTCGACTTTGTACGATTTCAGTGACTGGTAGGTTTAGGGGCAGGGTTAGGTATAGGTCATTCGTACAAATTCATACGTATTGTGCAACTCGTAACATACGTACATTTTCGCTAAAATCGTATGAATTTGTACGGGTGAGGTCATACGAAATTCATTCGAATTAGCCACCTTGTAAAATATATAAGAATTGCAGTGAGATCGTGCTGGATTTTACACAATCTGCTTGACGTTGGGTGTCGTGGGGATTCGCAAACAACAATGGGCGTCCGGACGCAAGATTCATGTAGTGTTATAGTGGACGACAACCGATGCCACGTCTGTGGAGCTTCACAACGTCAACACAGGAAGCATGTTTTATTTTTTCTCAGCTGTCCACAACGAGTTCTGTCTCCTCTGTGACACTGGCCAGTAGGAGCACAGAAGTGCCTTCATACATCCTTTCAAACATGCCAAAATGAAAGAGAGACAATGATATCGGTCCTGCTAGGTGGAAATTTACAATGTATTAAATGTTCGTGGAGCTATGGCAATAATATTCCTGCATTTGTGATGTTTCCTAGAGAGACTACTATAACAGAGTTAAAAAAGATGAAATAAACACTATTTTACCTCAGTTCTCTTTGACAGTTCATGCTTTCCTCTTCATGCAATCCAGATTTGTGTCCACTGTCAGGTTTTCTTTCTCATTTGGGCTTTTCTGACAAGACAGGGCAAAATACACTGTTTGCTAGCCATTGTTTGGTTACGCTCATGGTATCTTCTGTCTAGTCCCGCTGTATTGATGACAGCACACATGTTGTTAAAAATGGAAACCAATGAATGGTCGGGTAGTTTATGTTTATAAAAAAAAAATGTTTATTGTTCGTGACGAGATTTTAGGAGTCAAAATAGCATATTTTGACACATCGACTTCTAACCAAAAAAATGATGCAGTCTGAGCCTCGCTTAACTGTGTATAAAAGCAGTGTCACACTGGCAATCTGTTGGTCTGAATATCAGCACAGCTGTGATTAGAAATATTTTTGCTCTGTTTTACTGGAACAACATATACAAACATACAGCTGGGGTCAAAAGTTTACATGCATCTTGCAGAATCTGCAAAATGTTCATTATTTTGCTTATACATCATATTTTTTCATTTAGTACTGCCCTTCAAAAGCTATAGAAGATACTTACATGTTCCCCAGAAGACAAAATAAGTTAAATTTACCCTGAACTTTGAAGTTTTCACCCCCGGCTCTTAATGCATTGTTTTTATTTCTGAAGCATCAGTGAGTGTTCCACAGTTCCACAGTTGTCCTCAGCGTGAAAAGACGGATCTCAAAATCATACAGTCATTGTTGGAAAGGGTTCAAATACACAAAAATGCTGAAAAACCAAAGAATTTGTTGGACCTGAAGGATTTCTCTGAAGAACAGCGGGCAATAATAAATAAATAAATATCTTATTCAGGTCAGTACTAAATAAATAATTGCATGCATTTTGTATGATCCCATTTATGTTGGCAAAATAATTAACATTTTGCAGATTCTGCAAGGTGTATGTAAACTTTTGACCTCAACTGCTAAAAATGATTTTTATTAATGGTCTGGAGAGAATTAGCATAAAAATGGCCTCAAAGCAAACATGGACTAAAAGTCAGGTCTGTTAAAAGTGTTATATTTGTGGATGTGAATGAGAAGTATTTTATGCTGTTCACATGCTTCAGCTTAACTCCATAACTTGCATGCCTGTATGAGGGTGGTCCAGTGTTTTCCAGGATATCAAGACTAAGTGTATGTGTCTGTGTCTTAAAATGTGACCCATTTGTCTGCATTAGTGTAGGAAAGCACAGGCCAACAATACTTGAAGTCTATTCCATGAGGACCTATGATGTTTTGTTTTATTTCTGTGCAAAACAAAGCCATCAAAGATCACGTTCTTAAAGGAATAGTTCACCCAAAATGAGAATTCTGTCACTATTTAATCACCATCATGCAGTTTCAAACCTGTTTCTTTCTTTTGCTGAACACCAAAGGAGATATTTGTAGAATGTTGGTTTTAACTTCCATAGTGTGGGGGAAAAAATACCATGGTCAGTTGTTATCAGCAAATGTTTGGTTATCAAAATTCTTGTCTGGTGAAGAGCCACATGGTTGGAAATGTTACATTTGGTGAGAACTTGCTATAAATATGCTATTATACTCTGGATTATAGAGCGACTCCTTTTGCTTCCTTTATACCAACATTCTTCAAAATATCTTCTTTTTTATCAAAAGAAATGTGGAATACAAAATTTAAGTAATTATAGTTGGTACTTTTTCCCATTTCACTCCCTATTGGCATTAGCATCAAAAAGAACATTTTGGACCCTGACTGCAATGCAAGTATGTTTATAGTTGAATGATTTTGTGCTCTGCATGCAGGTTAGGTTTTCTGGGTCTGATGGCCTATATAATGACTGACTCAACAGAACAGCTGCTTCAACTGAAAGAGTAGCAAAGGATGGGGATGGACGGTTTGAATAGAGAGGTAAATGGAAATGGAAACGTAAAGAAATGAGAGGAAAAGGAAGTGACAGGTGACATTAGATGAAAGGAAGGAAAGTGAAGGGCAAGAGTGTGAGCAATAATAAGGAGAGGCTAAACAGTTGAAAGATTTGAAAAAAATGGTAAGAGGTTATAGGTTGTTAATAATTCATGTACATTGTCTTAGCAACAGTAATTCAGAACAAAAGTAAATGTGGCCTGCTCTTTATACAGACTCACACATATACGTCAGCTCTCTCATTCAGCACTCAAGTGTTTCCGGAGGCTGATTCTGTATGACTCACACTGGATGCGGCATTGTGTGAAAACTAATGATTTTCAGTGACAGCCGTGATTACGACTGTCCTCCACTCATTTTGTAACTCCACTTTCCTGTTTTTCTCAGCTTCACACTCTCTCGTATTGAAAGGACTTTGTTATTTGTTATTTATTAATTTAGTGATTTGTCACATAACAGACCCAACAATAAAGATGTTTTTTTTTTTGGCTGGTCAGACCAGTAGTTCAGAATTTTATCTTCTCTGCCACAAAAAATATATTTAATTTTTATAATTATTATATTTTTATGTCACATAAGGTATACTTAACAAGCAGTTTACAAAACTATGTATTATCATTTATAATTAATTATTACAATTTTGTACCCATTCTGTAATAACTGAACCTTACAAGACCTATCAATCTTTGACCAAAAGATAACACAATTCATGATTTGTAAGAATAATTATCTGAATTTATCTTCCAAAAAGTGACATAAATCAGTCAGTCAAGCCAATTTTTTTTTTTTTTAATTTTCAACCATAGAATGTCGTTTTCTTCCTGAACACATATGTTGAATATTCCTATCATTATGCAGAAATTACAATGGGAAATATGCACAAAAAAGAAAACATTTTTTTTTTGACAAATATACATGCCGTTCAAACATTTAGGGTGGTAATTTTTTTGTAACTTTTGATCAATTTAGTGTGTCCTTGCTTAATAAAAGTATTAATTTGCTAATATTCTGATTTGATACTTAAGAATAATTTCTTTATATTATTAATGTTAAAAAGAGTTGTGCTGCTGAAAATTTTTAAATTAATAAAATTACTAAAATTATTAATTTATTTAAAAAAAATCTTACTAACCCCAAGATTTTGTAGTATACATATAGTGGTAAAAATAAATAAATAAATAAAATAATAAGTTTCATTGTCAGAAGTATTTTGGGCAGGTATGTTTTTGAACAGTAAGATTTTTAAAGATTTTTAAAGAAGAAGATTTTTAAAGAAGTCTCTTCTGCTCACTAAGCCTGCATTTATTTAATCCAAAGTACAACAAAACAGTGAAATGTTGAAATATTTTTGCTATTTAAAATAACTGTTTCCTGTTTTAATATATTTAAAATGTAATTTATTCATGTGATTTCAAAGCTGAATTTTTAGCATCATTACTCCAGTCGCACGATCCTTCAGAAATCATTCTAATATTCTGATTTGCTGTGCAAAATCATTTATTTTTATGTTGAAAACAGCTGAGTACAATTTTTTTTGATGAATAGAAAATTCAGAAGAACAGCATTTATCTGAAATATAAATATTTTGTAACATTATAAATGTCTTTATCATCACTTTTAAATAATTAAAGCATCTGCTAAAAATCCCCCCAAAAAAAAAAAAAAAAGATTCAATAAGATTTCAGAAAAGAGTCAATATATATTTATATATTGACTCTTTTCTGAAATCTTATTGAATCTTTTGAACGGTATATGTGTATAATGTTACAAAAGCTTTTTATTTCAAATTAATGTTGATCTTTGGATCTTTCTATTCATCAAAGAATCCTAAAAAAAATGGTAATGTTTTAAATATTGATAATAATAATACAAAAAATATATGTTTCTTGAACAAACTGGAGTAATGATGCTGGAAATTTAGCTTTGATCAACGGAATAAATTACATTTTAGAATATATTCAAATAGAAAGCAGTTATTTTAAATAGTAAAAAAAAAAAAATTAAATTCTGTTTTTGCTATACTTTTGATTAAATAAATGCAGGCCTGGTGAGCAGAACGAACTTCTTTTAAAAAAAAAATAATAATTCTTTCGACTGGCAGAGTACCTATGGTTACAGCTTAAACAGGTTGTAATCCATTACAACGCATGGTATTGGGTGCTTACCATGTTTTTGTGCATTTTGGAAAATATTGTAAATTATTATAACTGTGGTTAAATTCAAACATCCTATTGTAAGCTGTATTATGAATGCATTATATATAGGCTGTACGTAAAGTGCTACTTTATCCTTCTTTTCCAGAGTGACTTATTTTTATTAGAGCAACAGTCCCTCCAGAGGAATCAGAAGTAAGTGCTTTACTCACGGGCAGATTAGTGATGGAAACTCCAAGCTCTTTTCTCTTCTTATATTGGCCATTATGGGATTTAAGCCTTTGGGTTTACCAGCCTGGACATTTAACCTCTAAAATGCCTCCCCATCCACAAAAACCCAGATCAAAATGATTTATTAATAAATGTGAGCAACCATGAGCACAGTTAGACTATATATAATCACCCATATCATTTAGTCTTAAAGGTACAGTGCAAAAAGAAAGGTCACGTAAGATTAAATTACAACCGCTTTTGGTGCATGAAATCTTAAGTAACATTATAATGTGTAGAGCCTGGACACTTAACATGAAATCCAGACAGCATTAAAAGTCAAATGGTACTTGGATTGTCATTAACATATGGTCTCAGTCAACTCGTGTTTTGAGTAAGAGCAGGATCTGTAATGCGTAACACCTCCTAGGCAGATCTTACATTGGCATCAGCCCAGCCGAGTAATTGAATGTCATGTTAAACCAAGACACTAATGCTAGTTCTTACAGAATGATATCCCCCTCAGGCCGGGAGTATGGAGGGAAATCAAAAGGTTTAGCATGAATTTTTCCCTTTGAGCTAAATCGAGTCAGCATTAAGCATCAATGAAGATTTCTGTTTCTCCACACACTGCTTACAGAGGTTCATCATCCCCAAGAAAAGAAAGAGAGATGTGTGTGGGCATGTGAACATTTGTGTCTCCAACAGAGTGTGCGTGAGTTTGTTTCTAAGTAGGTCGGCACAGGACAAGTTTCTGTTCTCGTTAATGGCGCACACTAATGGAGACAGGCAGATTGACTTAAGGGACAGAAATGTGGACTCACAAGGTCACGTCCCTATAGTGTCTCCACGTGACTTTTGGATTATTATTGCTCTGTGTGTTCACAGCCCATTACCTCTTACTGATTCAAGAAACTTCTGGTTTAAACTAAACAACTGGTTCTGTTTTAATGGAAGGCAAATTTTGTGAACTGCAACTTAACAAATGTAGGTACATCTGTTCAGATACAGTACTAGGCAGAAGGTTGGAAACACTTTTTAATTGGATGGTTTAATAGTTTAAAAGCATCCCAGCATGCACCTCATGAAGGCTGGTTGGTTGTTTGAATGTCCAGAGCTTGAATGTAGACAAAAGACAGCCAGTTAACAGAAGACAGATAAAAACTGTTTGTTTGTTGCTGCATACTCCCCACACTTTTTGTGTTGTTTCAATGTTTAAATAACTATTACAAAAGTAGAAAAATGTTGGTTTCCTTGTTTTGTTTTGTTTGTTTGTTTTTTATGTTGTCTGCTTTTTTGTTTGCATTGGGTTGGTTTCATTTTGTTTTGTTCTCATTCTTGCATTTGTGTTGTTTCATTGTTTGAATTACTATTATAAAAAAAAGCAAAAAAAGTTGGTTTCCATGTTTTGTTTGTTTGTGTTTTTATTTTGTCTGCTTTTTTGTTTGCATTGGGTTGGTTTCATTTTGTTTTGTCCCTATACTTGCATTTGTGTTGTTTCATTGTTTAAAATAACTATTATAAAAAAGAAGCAGAAAAAAGTTGGTTTCCATATATATATATTTTTTTTCCTTTGTTTGTTTTTTATTTTTTTCTGTTTTTTTGTTTGCACTTTGCACTTTTTTTTTTTTTTTTTTTTTTTTTTTTTTTGGTGGTAATAAAATAGACCTAAGCAAACAATAGACTTAAAATACATATATAAACGCAATGAGGAAATAATAATTTGTTCAAATAAAATATCAAAAACAAATAATCATTTGGTTTTATTGAACAAAACACTTAAAATATATCATGTAATAAAACAAATAATCATAACTTTTGAATATTATGTATTATATCAAATGCCTGCAGAGGGCGCTAACAGCCTGACAATTGTTTTTACACTTTACAGGGCGATCTAATCCTTGTTAAATATTGAATAAACAACATTTAATTCAAAATTCCACTTATCCCGCAGTGCATTATTTATTTAACTGAAACACACAACAGCATTATGCTTTATTACGTTTTTTAAGTGGTTTTAATATTTCGTGCATCCTTAGAAAAAGTGGCATGTGCCACTTCTGGTATTTTTATATCACAGGCAAAATGCAAACAAGGATTTTTTTATTATCAAGTACTTGAATTTAATCGAGGAATCGTGACAGCTCTAGCAAGTAGAAAAAAATCAAGCCTCATTTTTTCAAACATGTTTCCAAAAATTAAAATGGCCGAAATTAAATGATCCATATTTCTAATGTACATCATGCTTCAGATTTCACTTGAAGCATATCAGAGGTTTAAAGCTTTGAAAACAATATAATAACTACCAACATGCGGCTTAAAGCATAAACAGTTAATAGTTTCTGGTATTTGTCAAATATTCATAAAATATTTAAATATTTAATAGCATTTATTTCATGTGAATTAGAAGCTATTAATGAAGACATTTCAAGTAAATTGCTACAATGAAATGTTTAAAATGTAAAATTATTTTTTTATTTCTGCAAAATGTCTCATTTCTGAATTTCAGCTCTAGTTCACATGTCTGTAATCTCTTATCTGTCTGTAATCCCTAACATCATATCAGCACCTTTAATGGACTGATGACTGTGATTTTAATGACTGTAAGGATTTGTGTTAAATCTGCATTGATATTCTGCCCGCGCGCTGCGTCACAGGTTTCTGTAGGTGACATTCAGTGTGATTTGCTGAGAGGATCTGCAGCAGCCACAGAATCTCTGATTCAGCCGTGTATTAATGATAGATGCCTTTAAAAGCCACCCTGGAAAGAGTCTGACATTGAGCGAGAGAGAGAGAGAAACTTTTTTTTTTTCCAGCCACACTGATGAATAATTTCCCACTATCTTTCTCTCACAATCTTTCTCTCTCTGTCCCATTTGAATCCCTCCCACTTTACTCTTCCCACCCTCCATCCATCATCTCTCCCGTTCCTCTCCAGAGGGAGAAATCTCCACAGAGGTTTCTTTATCTGCTTTGCCTTAGATAATCCATCTTTATTCCTAACTGTGTGTGTTTCTGTGCAAGTATTTGGTAACTGCTCGTTGTGTGCTTAGGGGTTGTTTATTTAAAAGAAGCAATGTGATTTTTCTCCTCTTGTGAAATGACAATGTATCAGAGGTATAATTTTTGACTCTCTGATGAAAAACTACCAATCATTACCCTGGCAACCACTCTTGCATCCCAACATAGTATTGCGGTGGTGACTTTTGCACAGTCAACACTCATATTAAATGAATGCCATTTATCTCTCTTCGCTCTGCAGCAGCGTCTCTGCTGCCGCACAGGTTTGTGACGGTACGCAGAGGCAGCCCGGCGGCACGCAGCGGTCAGATCAGGCCTGGAGATCGTCTGGAGGCGGTGGATGGGAGATCAGTAGTGAATTTACCTCACAGAGAGCTGGCACAGATACTGAGGAGAGCTGGAAATACACTCCGCTTGACCATTGTACCTCGCGCCAGTGCTCGTGAGTGTATTATTTTATATACACTACCAGTCAAAAGTAAAAAGATTTTTAATGGATTTGATCCAAAATACAGCAAAACCATTATATTGCGAAATATTTTTACTATTTCAAATAACTGCTTTCTATTTGAATATATTTTCAAATGTAATTTATTCCTGTGATCAAATCTAAATTTTCAGCATCATTACTCTAGTCACATGATCCTTCAGAAATTATTCTAATATGCTGATTTGCTCTTGATAATTGTTATTATTATCAAAATGTAAGATTCAAAAGATCAGTATTTATCTGAAATAAAAAGCTTTGTAACATTTTACGCTATACCATTCAAAAGATTGAAGTCAGTATAATTTATTTATTTATTTTTATTTTTTTGGAAAGAAATTATGGAAATTAATACTTATTTTCACAAGGATGCTTTAAATTGCTCAAAAGTGATGCTAAAAACATTTATAGTGTTACAAAAGAATTTCTTTTTCAGATAAATGCTGTTCTTCTGAACTTTCATGTTTCTGAAGAAACATGAAAAAGTTCTACTCAACTGTTTTCAACATAATAATAATAATAATAATAATAATAAATATTTTTGAGCAGCAAATAAGAATATAGAAATGATTCTTGAAGGATCGTGTGACTGGAGTAATGATGCTAAAAATTCAGCTTTGAAATCATAATAATAACAATAATAAATGTTTTTGAGCAGCAAATAAGAATATAAAAATGATTCTTGAAGGATCGTGTGACTGGAGTAATGATGCTAAAAATTCAGCTTTGAAATCACTGTTAAAATTACATTTTAAAATATTTTCAAATAGAAAACTGTTATTTTAAATAGTAGCATTATTTTTAAAAAATGCACTGTTTTGCTGTACTTTGGATCAAATAAATGCAAGCTTGGTGAGCAGAAGAGACTCAAAAAAATTATAAACTTTTGACTGGTAGTGTACCTGAGATAATAAAAAGCAGTAATAGAAAAACTAAGTTAGCATTTCCATATTTTTGTTTTTAAATGAGCCATGAATAACATCACAGCAAAAACTTATCCTAATACCTTTCTCTTGTCAGATTCCACAGAGCGAGCAGAAAATGACACTGATTATAAGAACAGGAAAGCTCACAGGTCAAAACCAAAGGTGAGCAACACCTTCACCTTACAATGCCTATACAAAATCAATGTGGCAAAAAAGACAAAGAATAACTCTTTTCCTCTTTTTTTTTTTCCACTTTGAAACCCAAAGCAGGATGCCACGCGGTACTACAGTGTGGAACTGGAGAGGGGTCCCACTGGATTCGGCTTCAGTCTGAGAGGAGGGAGTGAATATAACATGGGCCTCTATGTGCTGGGGCTGATGGAAGGAGGACCAGCTTCACGCAGCCACAAAATACAGGTGTGCTTTGATCTAGATATACTTTTGGTGATAAAATTATACAAAAATGCCTGAAAATACCACTTTTAGACAAATTTAAAGGGACTAAATAACGAAAATGGAAGGTATTTAGGTTAAGGTTTGAAGCTCAAGAACAATAGAAGTCAAGAGGACGTCCTCTTTTAGATAGCTATATTAGCAGGTGTTGTGTGAGTGTGTTAGAGGCTACAAATTGTTGCAGGTGTGATAGAGTTTAAATATATTAGTAATGCAAGCCTCGCCATCACATCTTTGAGATTTTTAAGCTATTTTATCATATAAATCAAGTCTTATGCTCAAGAAGGCTGGGATTTTATTTGATAAAAAGTACAGTAAAAAACAGTAATATTGTGAAATGCGATTGCAATTTTTAAAAAACTTTCTATTTTGATATATTTTCAAATGTAATTTATTCCTCTGATGCAAAGCTAAATTTTCAGCATCATTACTCCAGTCTTCAGTGTCACATGATCCTTCAGAAATCATTGGAATATCCTGATTTGATGCTCAAGACACATTTTTTATTTTTTTCAATGTTTAAAACAGTTGTGCTGCTATTGATATGATGTTTGTTCTCTGTAAAATATCATGTAAGTAACACAGTTGTGGCTCATTTCTGTGGTAATTGTGTATGTTGTAGGTGAGTGATCAGTTGGTGGAGATCAATGGAGACAGTACAGCAGGAATGACTCACAGTCAGGCTGTGGAGCAGATCAGGACTGGAGGAAGCAGGATACACCTCGTGTTCAAAAGAGGAAATGGATACGTTCCTGACTACGGTAAGACAACAGGTCAGAGATCAGCTGAACATCACATTATCATACATCATCTAAAACATGAGATAGTCAAAATGAGACATCGCTGTTATGATCAGTTTGATGTCACAAATGCTATTATGGGTTTTCAGATATTAAATAACATAATGTGTTTATGTACAAAGCAATAAGCCAATAAGGCTGTACAGTTCCACCCACTAATATTGGCACCCTTGGTATTTATCTTTTTGATCTTTCATTCAAAAAATTCACAAAATTCTAAACTTTCATTGAATTAAAACAATTGAAAGTGGGGAGAAACTCACATTATGAAATAAATGTTTTTCTCCGTTGTCTGTTGGCTACCATTAATGGCACCTCTAGAATTTCTTATGAGTAAAATATCTCATTCATATTAACATTTTGTAGCACAGCAGGGTGACTGATATTGTCCAGCCGTGACTTCCTGTTCCACAGAATTATAAATATTAGAAACACAAAGGCCAAATTTCTTTAGTCATCTATCACAAGGAGTAAAACCATAGAGCATTGAAAATCCCCAATTACAACATCAGGGCAATAATTAAGAAGTTCCAGTCAACTAAAGATGTTACAAATCTGTCTGGAAGTGGACGTGTGTCTGAGGAGGAGAGTTGAGGAGGAGAGTTTGAGTGGCCAAAAACTCTCCAAGGATCACAGCTGGAGAATTGCAGAGATTTGTTGAATCTTGGAGTCAGAAAGCCTAACAAAAATATATCAAACAGCCCCTACATCGCCACATGTTGTTCAAATGGGTTTCAAGAAAAAAACTCCTGGCTCATCCAAAAACAAACTGCTGTAACTTCAAATGGGACTGGCTTGTGTGGTCAGATGAAACATAAACCCACGAGATGAGTTTGCTGCAAACAGGCATAACAAGTACCCCACATCCATGGTTAAATTTACTGCTGGATCTTTAATGTTGTGGGCTTATTTGTCTGCCAGAAGTCCTAGATGTCTTGTTCAGATACATGGCATCATGGATTCTATTAAATACCAACAGATAAACAATCTAAACCTGACTGCCTCTGTTAGAAATCGTATAATGAAACATGTTTGGATATTCCATCAAGACAATGATCTAAATTAAACAAAATCAACACAAAAAATGTGTCACTGAGCACAAAATGAAGCGTCTGCCATGGCTGTCTCAGTTCCCTGACCTGAACCATGTAGAAAATAAGTGGGGTGACCTGAAGAGAAGAAGCACCAACAAGGATCTGGAGCGATTCTGGAGGAAGGAATGGTCTCTGATCTCTTGTCAGGTGTTTTCCAAACTCATCAGACATTATAGGAGAAATCTCAAAACTGTTATCTTGGGAAAAGGACATTGCAATAATTGGGTGCCACTAATTGTGAACTAGAGAAAAACATTCATTTCGCAATTTTTTTGAATGAGAGATCAAAAGGATAAACAATGCAGATTTATTTTCACAGCCACCTTTGCTCATATTTACCAAGGGTGCCAATATTAGTGGGCAGCACTGTATGTAATAGTAGTTTAACCATGCATTGTTATGTGGTTTCTTTATTGATTTCTTTGTTGATGCAGACTTGTGTATAGAATGTGAATGAATTTAATGAACGGTGTGGTTAAAAGTGATTATGTATTTATGACCTCATGGTGCTCGTCCAGTCAAATCGAGTTAGCTTTTAATGTTTATAGTGTTTGTTTTATTACTGCCGCTGTACAGATATTGAATATGTCAACAGTCTTCGGCTGCTTATTAAAATGTATTTCTCTTTGTCTACTAGCTTACTAACAGCTGTTCTCTGTTTTCTTATTTGGACTTTTTCCTTTTCCTATTTTCTTTGATTTCATATTTTGATGTTCCTTATCCACTTTCATTAACAAATAATTTATGTTCTACTGATTTGCTTTTGATTTTGGGTCATCTCATTTGGTTTGCCCTTCATCATTATTTTTCTTTTAATTTTCATGTTCTTTGATCTTTCTTTGTCTTTGTTTCCTATGAACTTTTTTTATTCATTTCACTCTCTTTCTAACTTCCACGAGGAACTTTTTTTCAAACCGTAATGGTTTATTTTCATTCTTTCGGCCTTCCCTCTTTCCCTTCCTCCTCCTTCTCCTCCTTTAGTGGAGCTCTCCAGTCTCTCTCTCTGTATGACCAACTCCAAGCTGGGCGAACCGTGTTTCTATGTGATTGGAAGGACAGAAAATACGCGGTTGGTAGCTGTTCCTGTTAGTTCTCCATTTTACTGTTTCTCTACATCCCTCTCATATTTCTCTGTCGTCTAAACGTCTTTGACTGTGCTTGCCGGTCTATACACCAAGAGTCACTGTGTCATCCTGTTTTTGATGCAGTATAACAGGAGAGGTAATGGGTTAAAAAACAGCTGTTAATGGTTGTTGGTAATTCCAGATAAAGCTAGGTAACTTGCAGTCTATTATATTTTTTAATATGTGACCCTGGACCACAAAACCAGTCAAAAGGATATTTTTTTTATTATTATTATTAAGAATTATACAACATCTGAAAGCTGAATAAATAAGCTTTCCATTATGTATGGTTTGTTATGATAAGCCAACATTTGGCCGAGATACAACTATTTGAAAATCTGGAATCTGAGGGTGCAAATAAATCAAAATATTGAGAAAATCGCCTTTAAAGTTGTTCAAATGAAGTTCTTAGCAATGCATATTACTAATCAAAAATTAAGTTTTGATATATTTACAGCTGGAAATTTACTAAATATCTTCATGGAACATGATCTTTACTTAATATTCTAATCATTTTTGGCATAAAAAATAATAATTTTGACCCATACAATGTATTTTTGGCTTTTGCTACAAATATACCCATGCTCCTTATGACTGGTTTCGTGGTCCAGGATCACATATTATTTTATGACCGTCTATATACTGTAGGACTGTCAATCAATTTAATAATGTCATCAAATTAATGATATGATTATAAAGCAACCAAATGAACATAATTAAGAGACATAATGTTATTTTGACAGATAATTATATCATGCCAAACATGCTTTGCATTTTGAGGGGACGCCAGTTGCTCCGATATGAGAGGAGAATTCCTCACAGAATGGAATGATGATAAGCGGACATGATTAAATGCATTTATTTTAATATTACATTATCTTGGTTCTTTCAAAAATCTGTTCATTAATTTTCAGTGCAGCTCCTTGTTTAATGAGAGAAAACAAATATGATGTAGAGATGTCCTTTGACACTGTAGCACCCCTTAGTTTGCCCTTTCCTTACCATATTTAATTGGTGCTTTTATTTCATACCAGTTTATCTTAAATATATATCTTGGAAATTTATCTTGGTAATTCAGTTCTGTCACATTGAGACTGCAAATGGCTTCACTATTGTTAAGCATCTAATTTGGAGCAATTAAAAATAAGTTAGTTCTTAATTATATTAATCAATTATATTAGTCATTTGACTATTACACTGTCCTGCTAAGATTTTGATTAATCCAAGGGTTTAGAAAGTGTTTAACTATATGAATATTAACAGTGTTAAACATACTTAAAAATTTTAACGTTAACTTTGATAGCCCTAATTATTTTGTTTGCTTAATTGTAAACAGATTTAAATTTTTTATATGTTTGTATTTTTTTTATTGTAGAGTTATGTTATGCTTATTGCATATAATTAAGTGGTTCATTATTAGCATATCAAACAGACGTTTTTGCATTTCAAAGCTTCTTAGCTTTTAGTTTTAATGAGTCAGCCGCAGTTTTAAATGTGAAGCACACCGCACAGTTAGAATGACCTCTAAGTCCTCAAAGAGGGTGACAAAAGACCCGAGTGAAACACTTGAAGTACTCTGGAACATTGGTTGTGATTGGTTTTCAAAAATCTCTAAACCGTAATTGACTTTCCATTTCACTTGAACAAGACTTTGTCCCACACAAACCTGTCCTGTCTTCTAAAATCTAACAAAAGCACTGAACTATTTGTAACAATGTTCGCGATGTTTAAGAAATGCCATTATTTGCACATCATGTTCCAAACCTATATGCTCTTATTTTTCTATGCTCTTTTTCTATAATATAACAGTTAGTGACAAAAAACAAACAAACATAAAAATATATACGATTCATATGCCATATTCCAAATCACATCATTGACATCAAACCTAAAGTGAAGCTTTCAGTGAATAAACAACTTAGATTTTGGTCTGTCTGATAAACTTTGATCATTTGTTTGTTAAATAAATTAATTTGTCCTTTTTGGAGCTTGACAGACATAGCAGGGTTATTGCAGTTAACTAAAAGTATTACACTGCTACATGGAATACTTGTTTCTGATTGGTCAGTCACCACATTCCAAGGTATGTTATTCCTCTATAACAACCGGTAAAAACTAATAACACAGGCTCATCTGGGTAACTGCAGTTGGCGCTATTCGCTTGCTAAGAACATTTTTTCTTTGTCGAAGTTTTAAGTTTGGTTGGCTAATACAATATTAAAACTCAAATCTATATTCTGTGTACAGTTATTTAATTATGTCATTCTGGTATCGCAGACCCTCTCTTGTTTCATACAAACACAGCTGCTGCCATTTTGTGATGATTGTAATGGATTGTAAGATAACCATATCCATCGCCATAATTATTCATGTGGTGAAATGCTGTCTAGTTTGAACTTGCCACTTACTAGCAACTGCTACTTCACAGAAGCTTTGCATTCCAATATTTTAACTTAAGTATTTATTTGAGATTTAATTTATAAAACTAAGAATTTAGTTTTGTGGCAAGTAGCTGTGTTATAAGCAGGATACATCCATCTAGTTGTTATTGCAAAATAAAGCGTGACAGACTTATCAGCAGCTCAACGGGAGGCAGATAACAAGCGGCTGGATGTACTTTATCCCTTACTTAAAACTAAAACATAAAATAACATTTTCATTATTTAAAATTAAATAAACACACTGAAACAAAATGTAAACAAACAAAAAAATCAGCTTCAACTTCATTTTCATGACATTTAACTTGATTTGATTAAATAACTAAAACTAAACCTAAAATAAAATGAATAAAAACTGTGTAGACATATCTTAAAGGGGTCATTGGATGCTAAGTTCACTTTTACATGTTGTTTGAACATTAATGTGTGTTGGCAGTGTATGTACAAATCTACCCTATAATGATAAAAATCCATGCAGTGGTTTTTAATTAATCTGTAATAATAATATTCCCTTTTTCAAATCGAGCCATTCTCAGATGCCTGTCGTTGTGGCGTCACACCCACAGAGGCTGCTCCCACGATAGTTGATTGACATGAGCATCTTACCTCAGATCAGCTGTAACAGTCCAACCTCCATGTTTTGATGCTGGAGCAGGAATGTAAGTTAGACAAGAATTGAGTGACTAAGGTGTTGTGTTGCTGGATGTAATGATCATAGTGGTCGTCATTTACTCCTGACATCTGAGCTGCTAAAGATGCAGTGGATTATGTTTGTTTGTGAAGGGAATGCACCTCCCGATCTACATATATCCGTCTATGTTCACGCAAATCATTCGTAACTCAGCTTCATTTACAGCAGAAATGAGTATAAGGGGTTTTTTTATGAATCTTTGCGATCGCCTTTCCTAATAATAATAAGTTTAGCAGCTAAACGCGGCTAAAGTAAACAGGCTCGTCACTCAACAGAGAGAAGAGAGGGGCGGGGCAAGCAGAGCTCATTTGCATTTTAAGGCAGCCTCGACCAGAACAGGATGATTTTTGCAGAGCTGATTTTGACAAGGTAAAAAGGGTGTTGTTTTACACTACCACTGAGAATTTTTAACCAAAGTATATTATAGACTTTTCATTAAGACCCTAAAGAATCATATCAACTTGTGGAAAATGGGCATCCGATGACCCCTTTAAACTTAAAAAAAGCATAAAAGAATAAAAATTTCAAAAACAAAACAAAATGACTAAAACTTTAAAATCAAAATAAAACTGAAAAAGTAAAAACATTAGTATACTAAGGTGGTGTTTACGCAACACCGTTTTCAACTTTTTATGCATTTTGGCCTTTCATTTCAACGGTCTGAAAACACAAACAGTGTTCAAAGTGCTTGTTTTTGAAAACAATACCATTATCATCTCTGTGTAAACTACGAAAATGTGAATTTGTGAAAAAATCAATAATACAGCGTCATTTTCGTGGATCTATGTGAACAGAGATAATTTTGACAGTGTTGTTGTCTGTACTCAAAACTTTTCAAAAAAATGCAAAGTGAAAACATTTCAATTTTTTTAAACATTGTTATCATGTAAACATGCCCTGAAATTATAGTCACTATAAACTGTCGTTGTACTTAAAATAATGAGAATTTCTTAAAAATGTTCCTTTCAATTTCTATGGAAAAACAAGTTTGGAATGTAATAATCTGACATACTCCGGTGAGTAAATGACTGTTCATTTTTGGATTAACTATTCCTTTAACATTTTTGTTCTCCATTTCTCTTTTCTCTCTACCGTCATCTCTCTCCCATACATTTCACTCTCAGACCGTGATCACGTCACAGCCGTCTCCTCCTCACCCCAGGCCCTGCAGTCGGGTTTGGCTACAGTGAGCCGTCGCCGTGCTCAACAGGATGCCACATCCAGCGTTCAAAAACCAGGGAAGACCAACCGAGAGCGAAGAGAACAGAGGGACCGAGGAAGTGACGGAGGAGACCGCGAGAGCCCTGACAGTCTCGAGGGCGGCAGTCAGGGCAAGGGGCGAAGGTCAAAAGACGAAAGGAGGAGACGAAGGACACAGAGCTTGCCTAGGAACACAGGACATAGTGAAGAAAACATGGAGAGAAGGGTTGAAAGAAATGGGAGAGAGAAGGAAAAAGGTAACGAGAGAAGGGAAGTCAGGTCAAGACGGAGCAAGAGCGAGGAGAGGGTGAAACGGGTGGAGAGAAAGAGGGAAAAAGACGAAAGCAAGAACACACAAACTATCCATAACAAGAGATTTCCTGAGCCTAAACTGCAGTGGGAGGAAGACGAGGAGGAGGACGAGTGGGAAAGAGAAAAAGAACAAAAATGGATGAGAGAGAGAGAAAGGCTGAAAGACAAAGAATGGGAGAGAGCTTCAGAGAGCGACCAGGAATTGGAAAGAGAATACGAGGCCAATAAGGAAGTGCTTGAGTGGGAGCTAAACAAAAAAACTGAACGACGGATTGCAGAGGAATTGAACATAGAGCAACAAAGTGAAAATGGAGCAGAAACGAGTTTCCATAATCGTCTACCTTATTTGGGCATCCGTGTGCTGCCTTCGGAAATTCAGCCCCGCCCACTTCAACCCGTTTCTGGCCTCTCATTGGAGCAGCCAGTAGTAGACTCTGAATTCAATCAAACCCCATTTGCTTTCCTCACATCTGCTGTGCCCGACTATGCAGAGTCTGAATCGGGAGCTAGTGTGTCTGAGTGTAGCGCTTCTGCAGCCAGTATCTCTGGTCTCTCAGCGTATCTGAATGAAAGCATTACCTTTAAAAGAAACACACAAAGGGCCCCGGGGCCTCCCCTTCCAGGCCGTTGGCTAAAACCCAGCTCACAGAGGCTCATTAGAGAGGTTAAGAAAGGTGGAGAAACAGAAACATGATTTACGTTGCAAAGGCAACCATCACTATTACTATTGCTCATACTTAAGTTTAAAGTCGCGATAAAACAGAAGCAGCAGTGACAGTCTTTCGTATTTGTGGCGTACATCTGATTGAAATGGATTTTCGAAGAAAAAAATGTAGGATAGGGACTTGGTAAAATATGTTGGTGGTTGATTGGATGGAGGCAAATTTAAATGTGAGTTTACAGCTGATTGAAAGAAAGAGGCGGAGCTTAAGCAAACAAAATCCACTATGCGTCACTAGTATCAGTCAGTATTGACAATGAACCTTTTTAAACCTCCAAAATTCTATTGAAATTCTGCTAATGTGACTGAGCCTTAAAGGAGAAGTCCACTTCCAGAACAACAATTTACAAATAATTTACTCACCCCCTTGTCATCCAAGATGTTCATGTCTTTCTGTCTTCAGTTGTGAAGAAATTATGGTTTTTGAGGAAAACATTTCAGGATTTTTCTCCATATAATGGACTTCATTGGTGCCGCAATTTTGAACTTAGTTTAAATGCAGCTTCAATGCAGCTCTAAATGATCCCAGCCGAAGATGAAGGGTCTTATCTAGCAAAACGATCGTCATTTGTTTTTGGAAAATAAAAATTTGTCTACTTTTTAAGCACAAAAGCTCATGTCAGGCTCTGGGATGCGCGTCCACGTACTATTGAACTTCATTGGTGCCCTGATTTTGAACTTCCAAAATGTAGTTTAAATGCAGCTTCAAAGGGCAATAAACGATCCCAGCCGAGGAAGAAGTGTCTTACTGTATCTAGCAAAATGCTCAGTCATTTTTTTTTGAAAAATAAATATTTGTATACTTTTTAAGCACAAAAGCATAGCACAGGCTCTGGCATGCGCGTCCATGACACTACGAATCATGTCTAAGTTCATCGTCTGTGTACTCAAAAAGGTAGAGTATGCCGAAAAACTCCACATTATTTTGTCCTACAACATCAGAATCGTCTGGACATTGCTGTATCTTTTTGTTTGTAAACAGCGTTCGACTTACTTGCACTTCCTTAGTCTTTGCACGTTTGCTTTGTAAACACTGGGTCTGTAGTTCTGCCAACGTTCTGCGTGACCTTTTGATGTGATTCAATAGTACGTGGACACGCATCCCAGAGCCTGTGCTATATGAGCTTTTGTGCTTAAAAAGTAGACAAATTTTTATTTTTTCAAAAACAAATGACGATCGTTTTGCTAGATAAGACCCTTCATCTTCGGCTGGGATCATTTAGAGCTGCATTGAAGCTGCATTTAAACTAAGTTCAAAATCGCGGCACCAATGAAGTCCATTATATGGAGAAAAATCTTGAAATGCTTTCCTCAAAAACCATAATTTCTTCACGACTGGAGACAGAAAGAACATGAACATCTTGGATGAAAAGGGGGTGAGTACATTTTTTGTAAATTGTTGTTCTGAAAGTGGAGTTCTCCTTTAAGAGTATGCATTTTTGACTTGGCCAGTAAGCAATTTACATAAATTTACATGTATTCATTCCGCAGGCACTTTTATCCAAGGTGACAGACAAATGAGGAAAATAACAAGCAATTTGTTCCAACAATATTCATAAAACACAATGCCAAGTTGGAAGTATGAAGTAGTTTCATGCACAACCATCCAGAACATGCTTAGAAACACATAAAACACCATTTTTAACCATCCACAGCAATGTAGCATCATAGTGATGAGTTTTGCACATCAACAAACACCACTTAGTGGACATTATTATTATGTAATTTTTTTGAACACTCCCACTCCAGTTTGATCTCTCAAGCCTTTCTCTCTTCTTCTCTTCCACTCTGTCCTCCATAAGGAAAGTCTGCAGTTATCCACACTACATCTTTTACTTTTGTGCCAGACTGTTTGTACAGTATGTTAACTTTGTATGCAACAAAACTATCATGTGAAGGGCCAAATATTCTTTCATGCTAGCTTAAGTCCAGTTGTATTCTTTTATCGTCCGTTTTGCTTTTGGAGTCTTTTTAATCTTTAACAATGCTCCATATAAACCAGCAAATGACTATATGGTGTATGATTACATTTCATTAGCTGCTAAATTATATACTAACATTCAAAAGTTTGGGGGCAATGCTTTTTTAAATCTTTTGATAATTCTATTCATCAAATATTCAGCATCCTGAAAAAAGTTGTATTACAGTTTGCACAAAAATATTAACCAGCACAACAGTTTTCAACACTGATTAAAAGCAATGTTCTAAGAGCATCAAATCAGCATATTAGAATGATTTCTGAAGTATCATGTGACATTAAAGACTGGAGTAGCTAATGATGCTGAAAAATCAGCTTTGCATCACAGGAATAAATTACATTTTAAAATATAGTCACATATAAGTGGGTTATTTTAAACTGCAATAACATTTCAGATTATTGCTGTATTTACAGTATTTTTGATCAGCCTTGGTGAGTGTATAAGACTTCTTTAAAAACATTTTCAAAAGTCTTACCAACCTCAAACTTTTGAATGATGGTTTAGCCCAAGATTTCATGTTTAAAACATGAACATTAACTTTGAAAACTTGTTCAACACCTTGAAATACACATTATTTTAAAGATGACTGCATAATTTAGTATTCTTGTCGATGATGTGTGTACAGTATGCAAACTTACACTGTTAAGAGGAGATATATTTGTCACACTCCCAAGAGTTCCCCCTGAAACCATTAAATTAATGTTTTATTTGTATGCATTTGTTCATAAATTATTTTCATTTTGTGCCCTCTGGGTCTCTGACATCTCAGGGAGCAGATATATAAAGTGTAAGCTTTTTTTGAGTACATCCCCTATTCGCCCTCAAAGTGACCCTTACTGTTGCCTTGGTAATGAAAGACTCTTCCTGTCTGCTGACCTTGGCCTCTGTGACCTTAGAGATCTCAATTAAGTTAAAATGAAATGTCACATGACTTATATTTTTAAAGGTTTTCCTTCTGACATGGTTGTGTGCCATTTACAGGGAATATAATATTTCGACCCAAGACATTTCTCGCAGCTATCAAAGTATGATTAACATGAAGATTAATTGTCAATCTACAAAGAGAAAATACAGTATATATATGAATTTCAGATGAAGTATCTGTGAAAATGTTTAATGAGACTTCACTATGAAATATGAAGTGTAATTTATAGAAAGAACAAAGTTAAGTTATTGTTTATGAAATGGTTCTCTTACTGCTCTGGGCAGGTTTGACCCCATCAACCAAAAAGGACTGAATGTTTGTACTGAAAATCTAAGTTGGAGTTTGCAATATTGAGTGGCGTCGTGCCAAGCCTGCAAAACCTCTTTAGTTTAATGCACCCAGGGTCTTTATCTTTATTGATGAAAGCTTGCTAGTAAACATGAGAGAGAGGTTGACTGTATTATGCTCTTGTTAACTGTAGCTTGTTATTTGTAGATATATGCTGACAATATTTTAGCATTTAACCTAAAAACTGTGCCTACTATTTATCAGTTGTTTTCCTTGATTCATTTTTTGCTGATCATTAAGTTCCTAAAATCTGTCATCAAACCAAAATATCACCTAATATTCTGTATGTCATATTCTCTACCAGAATTTACGCACATTTAAACTATGCATAAAATGTTGCCATTTTAACCCACAGCAGATAATTGGGACAGCAGTGTAATGTGTGCAGCCCCAGCAGGTCTGGGATCAGTTTGTTGAAGTCAGGCTGGTATTGGTGGTCCACACATTTTTAAACATATCATAATATTCAGATGAGCCAATGCCACATTAGCTTTCACTAACAAGTCCAGCGCCTCTATATTTATTACATGTTCGATCTGAAGGGTCAATTTTAGAGTCTCACGTTGTCTTTATGTCTATGGCCATATGTAACAACTGTAAATAGAAATAAATATAAATATATTATAATTATATATACATATAATATTATGTTTCTATTATGATTATATTGTTATAATCCATTGTAACCCAGATGCTGGTAACAAATTATATAAGAGTTATAATAAAGATTCATGTATCTACCTGAGATCGTCTGTGGCCTGGAGTGCTTTTTCTTGCTTGCTTGATAGTGTGTGTGTTTAAGTGTGCACTGCTACATGCGGATGCAATTTCTACCCTGTGCAGTAGATGACAGCAAAGCGTACTGAAAGTGCTTCATATCAAGAATATAGAAATAACAGTGTGGTAATAAATTGAATTTAGTATTTGAGTTTTAGTATTTGAAAACCAAAAATGAACTACTACTACTATCACTGCTGATAATTATAATAATTATTTGTGACCCTGGACCACAAAACCAGTCATAAGTAGCACAGGTCTATTTGTAGCAATAGCCAAAAATACATTGCATGGGTCAAAATTATAGATTTTTCTTATATGCCAAAAATCATTAGGATATTAACCCTTTAACTGTCACCGTCCCCCAGGTGGGACGCCTAAGTTTACTTCACTGTATTACAAATAAATCCTAATCTAATCATGACAAACTATACACTGTTGGAAAGATCTAAGACTCCTAAATAGATATTTTACCATATTTTTGTGATACAAATTAGGTAGGAAAAGTAATAGATTAATATATGTCAAGAGTGCAACTTAAAAAAAAAAACTTTAAAAAGACTTTCTTCGTTGCCTTTTTCCCTGTCACGCAATAGAAATCGTAAGAAATTATATATCAGTTCAAAACTTAAATTGCATTACCACAGAAATTGTACATCAAAATCATATTACAAAATGTTTTCATTCATGAATTATAAAAATTTAAGTCTGGATAGTGCATTTTTATGTCTGTTTTAAAAAATGGGAGTGACAGTTAAAGGGTTAAGTAAAGATCATGTTCCATGAAGACATTTTTTAAATTTCCTACCATAACTATATCAAAACTTTATTTTTGATTAGTAATATGCATTGCTAAGAACTTAATTTAGACAACTTTAAAGGTGTTTTTTTTTCTTCAATATTCTGATTTGTTTATTTATTTTATTTTTTTGCACCCTCAGTTTTCAGTTTCCATCTCGACCAAATATTGTCCTATCCTAACCATGCATCAATGGAAAGCTTATTTATTCAGCTTTCAAATGATGTATAAATCTACGTTTTAAAAAAAATGGACCCTTATGGTTTAGTGGTCTATGGTTGCATTTTATTATGTATTATCATGATATAATTTTGGAATTTTAAAATTATATTAGATACTTATAGTTAATGTTTTAAAGTCTGTATTGGAATCAAAAACATTTTTGGTTAATGCTGTAGTAATAGTGTACAATACTGCCATAATTAGTTCTATTCATTTTCAGCTAAATTTGCTTCATGATTAGATTCTCATTAGATAAATGGTCTGTAAAAAGTGCAATCAACTAATTGCTGCATGTTGTGGCATCACTCTTTACTAAAACTGAACAAAACATAAAATTAAGTTTTCAATTTTAGAGGTTTATAATATTTACATTCTACATTTTCCCCATAACACCACAGTCACTACACTATACTTATTTTACATCATTAATTCCTGCTGGACAATCCAGTTTAAGGTGGTTGCTTTGTTTTAGAGCATGTTTTAGCTGGTAGACCATGTGGAGAAACTGTTTTTGGGAGATAGTAGCTAATGACTGACCTGAACCAGCTAATGACCATTTTAAAACGGCTGGAAACCAGCTATTATTCTCCTAAAAACAGCTAGGGAAATTGTTTTGTTCCACTGAAGGTATAATATTGATTATTTAAAAACAACCGTTGTAACTGTGGTGTTTTGGCAGATATATTGTTACCATGGTAGCCTTATTTTTGTAAGGCTACTGAAATCATTTACATATGTAGCCTAATATGTGTGTGTGATTCGAGCTTCATTTGTTGAAATCTCTCTCTCGTGTACTGAAAAGATCTTGCGTGGGTTGGCTGTGTGACGAGCGCAGGAAAGACTAGTTTAACGCTTCTCTGCCCGCCAGTTGCTATTGGATCTGTCAGGTGAAAAACGCGCTCACGAACCTGAGCATCCGCGAGATCATCTCCAAAACCGTCAGCGCGCCTCCAGTGACCAGCAGTCGGTTACTTCGGGAAATACAGAAGAGCGCGAACTTTACAGCAGGTGGTCCAGCTCCTAGATTCACCTCTGGGGAAAGTCTGTTGTATGAGAGAAAAGACAAACGCCGTAAGTCTTAAACGACGCCGTTGTTCAAACTCGACTGACGTCGAGGTTAAAACAAACAAACAAAACGAGCGAATTGTAAGAAGAAATCGGAGAGCTGGGGATGAACTGAAAGCTACACATGAAAATGGGTTGAAGAAAATAAAACGCCGTTGAAGAGAGGTGTAAGTAGGATTTTTTTAACATGTGGAGCCATATATGTGCATTTTATTTTGAAGATATATATTAACTGACACTATATTGAAGAAGAAGAGCGCTTCAATCGTAAATTCATCTTCTGCTGAATGTCTGAAGGCAGTTTCCTCTGTTGAGATGTTGGACATTACATTTATAGTTGAGTTTTACGAAATGTAACTTTTCTTTTCATTTTAACGTTATTTTTACAAGTATGTTGCCTATCTCAAGCTATCTTAGTGGATTTCAGGGATTAGATTTATATCTTTTTGCTGCTGTTCCCCATTTTCCACTGTGCTACCTCAGCATGTGGGAGTTGTGTGTAGCACAGCAAATCTCAAGATGACTGGATTTTGTAATGACTGAGTTTGTGCAAACAGTGATCTATAGATGTTATTTCTTCTGACTGTAATATAGGCATTTATTTACATCACTTGTCATCACATGGACTCGAAATGTTTTGTCTGGGAAAGCTATAAGCTGATGCCCAGAATTGTCCATGTCTCTTTTTTTCTTTATGCATCATCTTCACTAACTTGAAGTACAATCACTGCAGCTGTGAGGATGCAAATTATTGACCTTTAAACTCATTTGCTGAGAGCTGCGGTTGCCGCCCATACTCCTGTGCAATTGAAGGATTCATGGATGAACTTTAAGACGTAGTCAACGCATGCAACGCTGGTGCTCTAAATGTTCTCCACTGGTGTTTTTCACTTTATGAGACTCAAGTTGCAATATATAGGATAAAAGACTTTTCTATCAAGCTTCTACCTTCAGGCTTTTTTGTTTTATCTCCCCCCCCCACTGAACTTATCAGGTGGGGGGGGGAGGGGGAGGGGTAAGGCCCAAACTATGGAGTCCAACCCAGACAGCCCGAGCCGGGCTGTGGAGTATCTTCTGGAGCTCAATAACATCATCGAGAACCAAGCCAAACTTTTAGAGACGCAGCGTAAACGCATCGAGGAGCTCGAAACGCAACTTGACCGGGTCAACCAGGAGAATCACGACCTGCGGCAGGACCGGACCCCGGGAACCGAGAACTCGACACAGAACCACAATTACAACCAGAGCTCAAAGTCCAACCAGCCGTCATCACTGCCAAACCACAATGCAGGAGGTGTCCATCAGAACAGCAGCAGTAATATACCCTCATCCACGGTGCCTGGTCCAGCTCGACGGACGCACACGAGGCTGACCCGGGGCCTGTCATGTGGGTCAGCTCCTGTTGAGAAAGAGAGAGGCCGACTGGAGCGAAATGACAGCTCTGCGACCAACAACACCTCAACTCTACGGAAACAGTAAGTGCCTTATTCCCTTAGTTAAACCTCATCAGGGTGGATCCAGGTTATTTGATGTTCGGGCCTTTTCTGCTATGTATAGTATCTTTGCTAGGCTATATTTGTGGTGTGAGGAGAGGTTTAGGTTGAGTGCTGATATGAATAACTAATCCTGGTCAACAAAAAAAGTGTGTGACAGAGGTGAGAACTGAAGTCTTGCATTTAAGTCACAAATAAGTTGATTTGAGAATTTTGGACTTGAAACTTGACTTTCCAGCAATTGTTATATGTTATATACTATATACTGTATTTGAAATGTAGACATTTTTTTCAAAGAGTATTATGTATCATATATCATACGGTTACCTCAGTTGCCTGTTTATTTACTATTGGGGACCTTTTAGAGGCATTTTACACTGCCAGTCAGAAGTTTTTGAAAAGTAAGATTTTTTATGTTTTTAAAATAGTCTCTTCTGCTCACCAAGCCTGCATTTATTTGACCCAAAGTACAGCAAAGACAGTAAAATTTTGAAATATTTTAAACTTTTTAAAATAACTGTTTTCTATTTCAGTATATTTTAAAATGTAATTGTATTAATTTAATTTAATTACTTTCATTTTGATTTCAAAGCAGAATTTTTAGCATTATTACTCCAGTCACTTGATCATGCAGAAATCATTCTAATATTCTGATTTGCTGCTCAAAAACATTTATTATTATTATTATTATTATTATTATGTTGAAAACAGCTGAGTAGTTTACAGGTTTCTTTGATGAATAGAAATGTCAGATTTCAGACAATTTTTTTGTAATATTATAAATGTCTTTATCATCAATTTTGATCAATTTAAAGCATCCTTGCTAAATAAAAGTTTTAATTTCTATACATAAAAAACAAACAACAAAAAAAACAAACAACTTCTATATAAAAAAAACAAACAACAACAAACAAAAAATAAATAAATAAAAATAAAATAAAATAAAATACTGACTCAAAGTGTAGTGTAGTGTTTAATGTTACAAAAGCTTTTTATTTCAGGTAAACGCTGATTTTTGGATCTTTCTGTTCATCAAAGAATCCTGAATTTTAAGTATTGATAATAATAATAATAATAATAATAATAATAAATATTTCTTGAACGGCAAATCTCCATATTATCTGAAATATAAATCTTCTGTAACATTATAAATGTCTTCACTGATCAATTTAAAGCATCTTTGCTTTAAATAAAAAGTATTAATTTCTGTAATCCCCCAAAATTATACTGACTCCAAGCATTTGAATGGTGTAGTGTATAATGTAACAAAAGTTTTCTTTTTCTTTTGACCTTAAATATTGATGATAACAATAACAACGACAACAACAACAACAACAACAATAATAATAATAATAATAATAATAATAATAATAATAATAATAATGTTTCTTAAACAGCAAATCAGCATATTAGAAAGATTTCTGAAGGATTATGTGACACTGAAGTCTGGAGTAATGATGCTAATTCTTTTTGCTTTGATCACAGGAATAAATTACATTTTAAAATATATTCAAACAGAAAGCAGTTATTTTAAACAGTAAAAATATTTCAAAATATTACTGGTTTAGCTGTATTTTGGATCAAATAAATGCAGGCTTGGTGAATGGAAGAGAATTATTATTAAAAAACATTAAATATTTTTTGACTGGTAGTGTATATTAGAGACATTTTATATTAAACTGACACTTACAAAAAGAAAAACATGGCTCACATTGCTCAGTGTTTTTTTTTTTTTGCTTATAAATAACAACAACAACAACAACAATAATAATATTAATAATAATAAACTGTATTAATAATGATAATTCAACATCAATAGCAATAATAAGCTAATAAAAGTATTATCATTATTGTTGTTGTTATTATAATGTGCAGTAAAGTGCACAGTAATAAAGTTTAATTATGGTTTTTGATGTGTTACCATATGTGAAATAGGGGAAAATATTTAATTATTATTAACAATAATAAAAATAACAACAACAACAATAATAATAATAATAATAATAATATTATTATTATTACTATCATTATTATTATTATTATTATTATTATTATTATTATCATTATTATTATTATATTACAGTGCAAAGTTTTAAAGTTTAAATTACATTTTTTTTTTTTTTTAAAAGGGGGGTGGGGTTTGTTGACTTGTCATTTTACAGGATTTATAAACTTATCCTGAAACAAAACAAAAATATTATTTAGCAATATATTTAGACTTAATCTTGTAAAACTTGACACTTGTGAGTTTGAGACTTGGATTCTATGTCAGAATGCATTTCTTCTTTTTTGTTTGGTTTTGGGGTTTATTTTTGGGTGTATGGATGCAGTTTGAATAGCATATTGTAAAATACTTCTAACAGAAGTGAGACCTACATTTTTTGTGTGAAGGAAGATGCTCTGAGTATGTTATGTGTTTGGCAAAAGCCCAAACTGTGCATTTTTAGGGGTCTCTGGAATTCAATTAAAATACCCACTTCGCTCATCATTTTGTTCGCTTATTTTCCTCAGGCTTTATGCTTCCTTGTTTTCCCATTTCTAAATAAGCAAACACACAGAGTTTGTTGTTGGTGGGTGAAAGGTTAACTATTCTGCAGATGTTTTTTCTGCATCCTTGGGTGATCCAGGCGTCAACAAAAGCAGCAGCTACAGAGCATCAGACTCAGCGTGTTTCTTCCTCTCTCTGCCTCATTGAGCTCAACCCGCTACCCAACTCATATAATTATGTTTGCTCGCTCATCGCCGGCAGCTGCACAACCCCTGTATTCTGTACTCAAGTGTCTCGAGAGCTCTCAGATCTGTTCATCTTCTGCCTCGTTCATCCTTGCTTGTCTGAAATTATTGACTAGAACAATCCATCACTCTCCTTTCACAATGTTGAATCATCGTGTTGAGAAAAAGCCAAAATAAAACTAAAATAAACCAGGCTGATTGGGGGAACACAGGTTTAGTGTTTCTCACAAGCGTTCAGTGTGATGTTCAAAGTTCAGATTTGGAGCTATAATTCACGTCCACTGCCGTCTCTAATTGGAAGCACTTCTTACAGGGTTGCACATGCCCTTTTTTTTACCAGCATTTCACAACTGTATACATCTACCTTTTGACACAGGGGGATACATGTCATAAGAAGAAATAACAGAACTGATTGACTCTGAAATATCATTTTTGTCTGATTTGCTGATGGCTGACTGATGGTCAAAACTTATTTGATCAGTTTTTGTCAGTGTACAAAAAAAAACAATTCACTGATTCAAAATCATTCCCAGAAGTCGCTATGTGGCTTTTCACTTTTTTTTTTTTTTATCCAAAAACACATTTAAGCTTATAAAAGTGGTGTTTATCAGCTATGTCTTTGTGTTTTTTATGGCTCTAAAGTAAAGGGTGTGTGATAATATCAGAAAAATTATATCTTGATATTTTTCTGGAATTTTGGCAATAATGATAATTAGATGATATTTTTTGAACGTGTTATTGTGCTGGTACTTTGGCTTGGGACTGCTGATTCCCAAAGCTTTTGATATTCTTCACATTCTGTGTGGTGATTAGTTTGGAGGAGTAACAGAAATGGATTTTTTTCAATAAGTTTATTTTATTTTTTTTCCTTTTTATGGGCATTTTTACCTTTATAAGGCCCTTTTTCTAACTTAATTAAATGCATGCATCATCTTTTGTGTCAAATTCTTAAATTTTATGAAAAAGTTTTAATAGTAAGACACTATAGGGCTGTTACCTATCAAATGAAATCAGTATCAACAAAATGTGTGTTTGCAATGCAAAGAAGGCACAGAATCTGTTTCTGAAGTGGCATTTCGATAAATGTATGCAGACTCTTCAATGCAGGACATGAATGCATTTAACCTGCAGTTACAAATGCATAATTAATGTTTGATGTTTTAAAAACAAAACATTCAGTGGGGATATTTAAAATTATTTTTTGATAGAAAAATATAATTTAAATATAAATGTAAAATTGCCAGCAGGTGGCAGCAGTTGCATGAGTGAGTCATTCATTTAACCGATTTGTTCAAACCGTTGATTGATTCCGTAATGAAACACTCTTGTGTTGCTCAGAGATGCAAAACAGTTCTGCTGGGATTTTGTTTGTAATTATTTTCACTGTCAAAATACAGCAAAAACAAGAACTGATGTGTCTAAAATGTAAGTCACTTAATATTAAAGGGGTCATTCACTTTTTCATGTTGTTTGAACATTAATGTATGTACAAATCTACCCTATAATGATAAAAATGCATGTAGTGGTTTTTAAGTAATCTGTAAAAATAATTTAATCAATTTTTTCAAATCGAGCCATTCTCAGATGCCTGTCAGTGTGGCGTCACACCAACAGAGGCCACTCCCACTATAGTTGATTGACATCAGCATCTTAAATCAGATCACAGTTCGACCTCCATTGTTTCGATGCCGGAGCAGGGATGTAAGTTAGACAAGAATATCTCCGATTGAGCGATTTAGGTGTTGTGTTGCTGGATGTAATAATGAACATAGTGGTCGTCATTTACTCCCGACATCTGAGCCGCTGAAGATGCAGTGGATTATGTTTGTTTGTGAAGGGAATGCGCCTCCCGATCTACATAAATGCGTCTATGTTCGCACAAATCATTCGTGATCCAGCTTCACTTACAGCAGAAGTGAGTAAGGTTTTTTTTTATGAATCTCTGCAATCAATTTTCCCAATAACATGCTAGTTAGCAAGTTTAGTGGCTAAACGTGGCTAAAGTAAACAGGCTCGTCACTCCACAGAGAGAAGAGAGGGGCGGGGCGAGCAGAGCTCATTAACATTTAAAGCAGCCTCGACCAGAACAAGATGATTTTTGCAGAGCTGATTTTGGGAAGGTAAAAAGGGTGTTGTTTTACACAACCATTGAGAATTTTTAACCAAATTATAGACTTTTCATTAAGACCCTAAAGAATCATATTGGAAATCACATGGAAAATGGGCATCCGATCACCCCTTTAAGTTTCTGTTTGTTGATCTGTTCATCAAATCAGTTTGCAGTGATGCTGATATTTGGACAAAAATGTCACTCTTCGTGTGATATTGACTGTATCAGACGATATTAAATAGGCATATAAAAGTCAAACGGAGCATTTTTGCCCCCTTATCTTGAATTTTGAAGGAGTTCTAAATGTATTTTAATAGACTAAATCAACATCTCATAGTTTATTCATGCACTCTCTGGGTGTGTTTTTGTCTGTTTTTTTGTCAAAAATGTCAAATCACATAACATTAAAACAACAATTACGATATTATTGTAGACAATATATATTGCACACCCCTAATCCAAAATGTAGTCCACCACAGGAAAGTCATCCCTTACAAATTGATCATACTCTTTCAATTAAGTAAATAAAAAAAGGAAGAAAGAAAGATAGAAAGAAAAACAAACAGTGAAAAACAAAAAAATAGAAACAGTTTTTACAACATTTATTGTATTTTGTTGTGTTTTGTAAAATGTACTTTCAAACTATTGTAATTCAGAAACTGCCTAGTAAATTTCACAGATGTAACTGCGGACCACAAAACCAGTCATTTTTTGAAATTGAGATTTGTACATCATCTGAAAGCTGAATAAATAAGCTTTAAATTGATGTATGGTTTGTTAGGACAATATTTGGCCAAGATACAACTATTTGAATATCTGGAATCTGAGAGTGCAAAAAAAAAAAAAAAAAAAAAATCTAAATATTGAGAAAATTGTCTTTAAAGTTGTCCAGATGAAGTTCTTTTTTAGCAATGCATCTTACTAATCAAAAATAAAGTTTTGATATATGTACAGTAGGGAATTTACAAAATAGGTTCATGGAGCATGATCTTTACTTAATATTCTTATGATTCTTGGCTTAAAAGAAAAATTGTCACATATATATCCATCCGACTTATGACTGGCTTTGTGGTCCAGGGTCACAAATTATTACATAACAAAAAATGAAAAAAGTAACACATTGAAAATAGTTATAGTTAAACAGTTAAAATAGTATTTTTTTGGACTGTAATATCTGTTACTGAAGATGTTATTATACTTGAAAAAATCATTTTTACAGCACAAAAGAAAAAAATCACAACACTAGAAGTGAATGCTAATGCCTAATGGGCTGTAATAAATGTAATCAGCACTTATTATTTGGTGGATTTCTACACTTTCACCCCATTTTGTGTGTTAATTCAAAATCAGTATAGGCATACCTGTATTTAATCCAATTAATTAAAAACCAAGAAGGATTTGTTAGCATGTTCTCAGTTGGAGAATTCATTTGTATGGTATTTCAGGCAAATGGTAGTCACTGACTGACTCTCTCTCTCTCTCTCTCTGCATCCTCCTCCTCCTCTTCGCCTCCTCCCATGGGGCCGTTAGTCATTAGTAAGGAACACATATTAGTTATTTATGTGGGTGTAAGACTGTGCTGATTGGCTGGCCAGTTTGTTCCAGTACTACAGAGATCATCGCGGAGGCAGCAAATGAAACGCTTCCATTTTTGTCTAGATTTATTTGAGATCCTCTAATTAGCTCCTTCACTATGATTTTAATTATGCTTGTGTTCCAGCGTTTAACACAATGACCTCAGATTTATGACCTCATCGACACTTTTAAACCTGATTTAATGGCCATGCTGAAGGTTTCCCTGATTCAAGGATGCTACTGCACAATATTGTTACAATAGATTTTTTTTGTTAAATCTGGATTTCAGCAGGTTACCGTGTGTCACCAAGAGCAATTTTACAGTTGGTAAGAAGCTGTCATGGTAACACTTTATTTTAAATACCAATTCTTACTATTAACTTATTAGCATGCACATTACTAGCATATTGGCTGTTTATTAGCAGTTCTAAAGCACATATTAGTGTCTTATTCTGCACAACCATAATGTACATCCTTTAATCCTACCCCATACTGCCTTACTGACTATTATTAAGCAGTCAATTAGTTAGTTAAAAGTGTGAATTGGAACTTAAAATACAGTGTCACCACTTTTATTTTTATATTTTCAGTTTTCATTTTAATTTTAGTTACAGATTTTAATTTTAGCCATTTTTATTAGTTTTTATTTTTTAAATATTGCTTTATTTTTATTTCAGTTTTAGTTTTAATAATTTTAGTACTTCAGCATATTGTATTTTATTTTAATTTAATTTAAGGTTAAGTTTTTCATCTCATGTTATAATTTAGTTCATCCTTGTTTCATTTACCAAACATGATTTTCAGTAGTTTTAATTAACGATAGCAGATCGGTTGATTCTCTGGGGAAATATAAAAGGATCATTAAATGCACACCAAACATATCAATTTACTCACTCTCATGTCTGCATGTCTATCCCTTTTTGTGAAAAATAACAGGAGAAATTTTGAAGACTTTTACTGGTCACTTTTTTGTTTTTATACAACTGTAATGAACTAGAAAATTTAAGCTTGAGTGAAGAATAGCATAAAAGATCATAAAATAGTCAAAAGTGGTCCATTTGCCTTGTGCGTTATTTTCCAAGTCTTCTAAAGATAGCTTTTTGTGACAAACAGAATGACATTTAAGTAATTTATTCACATTATCTTCCCCTTGAGTGTGCTCCTATGACCTGTTCTGAAACATGGTGCACAAGATATCACTTTTATGACACTTTTATGTGTGTTTTTTTTTTTTTGGAGCTTGACCGCCTCAGTTTTAAAAAATAAACTGTTTCTTCCCCTACCCATAAGAGTGTCATACAGGTTTGAAGGGTGAGTAAATGATGACAGAATATATTTATTTGTAGGTGAATTGTCTCTTCAGTGCATTTATCCTCAACTCTAGTCTATTGAGTTATTTTTAAGAGCACTTTTCCGCCATTAAGGAGTCTTTGTTTTCTTTCCCGAAGCATGAAGCACGTTATCCCTGACATCATTCTGCTTTCTGAATCTTGTCTCATCCCCTTTTCACACTCATCTCTCAAAATCCCAGCATCCTCTTTTCACTGCTTCAGGTCAGAGGTCATTCTTTATTCATATCTGCTCTCTGCTTTTTCCCCTTCCGTGCTCTTTTCTCCCCCTCTCTCATTCTTTTGATTCGGTCTATCCATTTATGAGTTATGAGCTTTTTTTAAACTCTCTCTCCTCATGTTTTTAAGTGTCTCTCTCTCTTTTCATGTGTGCCGCCCTCTCCACCCTCTCTGTGGCCAACAGATGGAGAATCAGTGTGTGTGTTCCACCGTTTCTCTTTTAGAGTCGAACATGCTGAGAGAAGGTCTTTCTCTCTCGCTCTCCACGCTCCTCCATTTTAGCTCGCTCATCTCCATGTAGTCTTACAGTAAACGCTGTTTTTGTTCGTCTCTCCATCTTTCCGTTGTCATCCAACTCTATATATCTGCATTAGGTCAGGGTTATCCAGCAGGTGTTAATTATTGACCCGTGTTGTGCTTTTGGAGTTCTTCTGATGGCTCAGACTGTGTGCCAGCCGTCTGAAACTCTCTACTCCAGCTGACCTCTGCTGTTTGTGTCCTTTGAAATAGCCTTGAGCACTTGTAGTTAGACACCATGAAAATAAATTTGACCCTGTTTACTTATATCCATACTCTTATTGTAGATGATGCATGATCTTTGTTTTCATAATTATTTATCAGCTTCCTCAAACTTTGAAATGGCATTTCTGCTGATATAACCGGGAGGTGAAAAGTAATGTGATCTAATGATATCATTAGGAATTGGTCACAACGGTTGACTAGTCTTTAAATCTGTCGCCTTTAAAGCGTTGCTGCTACAGACATGTTCAATAGTTCTAGTAGGCTGATTTATATTCAGTGAATATGATGTGAAATATACATCTATCTGTATTGGCTTCAATACTTTATCTGACTCCTGAGCTTTTCCCTTGAAAATGCTTGCACTGTAGAGTCCAGTTTTTCTGCGGCCTTGGTACTAGAAGTATTTCTCCCATTCATGTTTCCTATAGGGATTTAAAGAGTTATAAACATGAACCAAACCAACCAGGTATGAGGTGAATCAAAACAATAAAAATTTAGATTTGAAACAAATCAATATTTGAAAATTAGAAGGATAAAGGTACAAGACAATGAACTTAAATGGAACCCTGGGTATTAAGACTTGTATGGCTTAATATTATGTAAATTATGTCTCTTAATGAAATATGTACTGTAGTAGAAAATCCATGAAAGATTTACGTTATTCAAAAAGTCCACATCATTTTTTTTTTTTTTTTAACATATTTTAGATTATGGGGGCACCATTATTTTGATGATGAAATGGTTGCACTCAGTGAGCTACTGATGCTACCTGTTGCTATTTTTACTGCAACACAACTTGAAAAATAAAATACCAATACAATGCCACATTGTGCAATTTTTGGTTGTAATTTTCAGTCGAAGGGCAACAAGAGAAGCGATGCAAGTCTTCACTGCTTTCCTAGCAATAAGAAGAGGAGAAAAGAATGGGAAGATGCCTGTGGACGAATAAAGCTTCCTAAAGACCCACATCTTTGTTCTCTCCACTTTAGCCCTGATGATGATGCCTTTGAGGCTTTTAGTAGACCACAACTACTAAAAGAGCTTACAAATGGCAGAGACAAGAAATGCTAGATGCCATCCTGGCAGTGCAAATTTACTCGATATCCAGGTTCATTTAGACTCCTTGTGGGGAAAATGGATGGTACGGCATTTGGTTTAAACCTACGCTTATACCCATCACCACCTGTAAGCTCTTAAAGTAGCTGTGGTCATCATATCAGTATTTTATTTTCTAAGTTGTGTTGTGGTAAAAAAAAAAGCAACAGGTAACACCAGACTTTGGGTTTTCTACTACATATTTCAATAAGAGACATCATTTAGGTTATATTAGGCCATTCAAGTCTTAATACTGTACCTGGGGCTCCCTTTTAACAACTTTAAAGAAGGAAAGAAATCCCGTGAAGCATTGTGAATGACAGCAAATTCAACTGACTAACACCCTATGAGCTCACAGTAGTTCTATCCTTAAAGGTCTGTAAGGTATCATTACAAATCAATGCTCAAAATGAATGGCATTTTTAATTCTGGAACTCGACTGTTGCACTCTGTTGTAATAAATCCACAGTTTTTTTTTTTTTTTTTTTTCTCTTTCAGAATTGAGGTTATCAAACTAGGTCTACAGGAGTGTCAAGATTTCTTTTCATTTTCTTTGTATTTGGGGCTTCCCCTTCTCATTCTGGCTTCCTCTCAGGTGTCTAGATCAGGGGTGGCAAACTCCGGTCCTGGAGAGCCGCAGCCCTGCATAGTTTTGCTTCAACCCTAATCAAACACACCTGAACAAGCTAATCAAGGTCTGAAGGGTTACTTGAAAGCTACAGGCAGGTAAGTTTTAATTAGGGTTAGAGCTGAACTCTGCAGGGCTGCGGCTCTCCAGGACCGGAGTTCGCCACCCCTGGTCTAGATGGTTGGATCAAATTTACATGTACGATGTTAAGTTCCACTTTATACAAGATATAAATTCTTTGGTACAGTTTGTGCTCCTGTAGAACTTTTGCTGTTATTGAGGTGCAATAGTGGTAAGATTCAGAACAGGTTTCATGTTACGGTTAGGTCTAATCGTGCATTATAACAAATGTTTAATTTAAATTATATTACATATTAGTAAATATATTTAATATAAGTGGATCCCAGTTGTCTGTAATCACATGCAATCAGTTAATTCAAGTGTCTCATGGTTTCATTTGATTACATCTACATTCATGCATTTTGCATGTGCTTTTACCCACAAGAAAAGTACATATTTGCCAGTTTTTGTGTTCCAGTAAGATTTATTCCTAATTTATTTTCAGTTTAAACATTTCTAGTTGCTTTGCATGTTTAAGACTTTTTGCTTGTGTGAAAATAACTTGGACCTGTTAGTGCAAAGCCAGACATTGCATAAATAATGGAAATTATCTTTTAACCCCTTAATCATTGGCTGCACTTTAAAAGGTCAGCGTAAAACAGGGTCAGGGTCATGTTGAAGTTGTTTGAACTTTAAGGGCCACGTTACAACGCATGTTAAAGCGTGCAGTGTGGCGCTCTGGGTGATGCTCAGTTCAGTGCATTGGGAAATGTTGACATGACTCAACATTTGCTATTGCATACAGAATAAGAGCTTCTAGTTCCAGTGAATCTTGTCATCAATGTAAATTTATTAACATCGTAATTTAGTTATTTAATTAATATGTTATATATAGCATCTGAGTCACATGATTACACATTAAATTGATTCTAGAGAGAGGAGCGTGTTCACGTAATTGCCTATCACAGTGCTTCAGGTGTATAAATAGCTGATTATCTCACGTTTACTGCCAGTTCTTATTGCCAACTTCCTATTCAGTCCAACCTCCCGACGCCTGCTCATTATTCAGCAACAAATCACCTTGATGAGCGACAGTGTGAACTACTCTGCTTTGCAGAGTTAAGCCAATCATAACAGAGATTATTTACATAAAGGGTTACACTTTATATTAATGTATCCTTATTAGAGTGTAATCACACATTTAGGTTCTGAGCAATATTGATTAACGACATGTACATACTTTTTGGTTAGGTTTAGGATTAGGATTAGGATTAGTTGCATGTAAATATTCAGAATATACTGTTATTACTGTACTAGTACATTAAATGTGTAACAATAGCACTATTAAATGTAGTGTTACCACTTAAAGTGAGACTAAAATTGCAGAAATCAGCTGGTTTAATTCTGAGAATCAGATGGTGGATAATGGACAATGTTTTTTTAGTCAAGTGTACTAAGTGACTAAGTGCATTTTGTGAATATCCCAGAATGCAGCATATTGAGGATTTCTGTTTGACATTTCGAATGCATTATATTTACTCTCAGGGAGCATTTCACACCACAGGTAACTCATCACAGCTGGTGTGGATATTTAGTTTTACTCTGCATTTAAGCTCACATTATTTCATTTAGTACCACAGGAACACTAACGTGAACAATTATCACCTTTTTTCACTTGCACATGTGCTATTAATGGCAACCAATTTTCCGCAGTCACATTTATATTGTACTATGTAATTCAGCTTGATTCTGCATGTGGGTAGTTATAATCCATAGACTTTATTTTTAAATGCATTTATCTTGCATATTGTCAAAGTGTCTTTTTACTGGTTCATTACATGATTTCTCAGAACACTTTACGTGTCCTCATAATATGGGTTCATAAAACAAGCATGGATGCTAATTATAAAATAATGAGAAAAATGCTGTTTAAAATGTACATGTTAAAAAGTATTTGAGGTCATTTGTGCAGTAAATGGAAAGAAAGAGCGAAGGAAGTAAAAGTGCTTTCGACTCACCTGTATGTCAGACATCCTGTCAGGGAGTCCGACACACGCAGTATGAGAGTGTTTAATTAGTGTGACCTAAGTGTAATTACAATGAGCCAAGGGTGTTAATTACCGCTGTGAACTTTATTTATGTAACTCGTGTGTGCTTGATATGAAATTCAGCTAAATGTTAATTTATTCTGACCTATCAGGGATGGACAAACAGAACTTTTGTTTTATCTACAGTTGAGGTCAAAAGTTTACACACACTTGCAGAATCTACAAAATGTTAATTATTTTACCAAAATAAAAGGGATCGTACAAAATGCTTGCAATTTTTATTTAGTACTGACCTGTATAAGATATTTCATATAAAAGATGTTTACATATAGTCCACAAGAGAAAATAGTAGTTGAATTTATAAAAATGACCCTGTTCAAAAGTTTACATACACTTGATTCATAATACTGTGTTGTTACCTGAATGATCCACAGCTGTGCTTTTTGTGTTTAGCGATCGTTGTTAATGAGTCCCTTGTTTGACCTGAACAGTTAAACTGCCTGTTGTTCTTGAGAAAAATCCTTCAGGTCCTACAAATTCTTTGGTTTTTCAGCATTTTTAATGTTTGATTTTGAGATGCATCTTTTCACACTGATGACAGCTGAGGGACTCATGTGCAGCTATTACAGAAGGCTCAAACGCTCACTGATGTTTCAGAAGGAAAAACGTTAAAAACTCAGGAAAAGCATTAAGAGCTTATTCAAACTTTTGAATAGAATGAAGATATGTACACTTTTCTCATTTTGCATAAATATCATATTTTTCTCATTTAGTACTACCCTTCAGAAGCTACAGAGGATACTTACATGTTTCCCAGAAGACAAAATAAGTTACATTTACCCAAATTCAAAAAGTGTTTCAAACTTATTGCATCGTGTTTCCTTCTGAAGCATCAGTGAGCGTTTGAACCTTCTGTAATAGTTGCATGAATCCTTCAGTTGTCCTCAGTGTGAAAAGATGGATTTCAAAATCATACAGTCGTTAATGGAAAGGGTTCAACTATTATTTTCTCTTGTTGACTATATGTAAACATCTTTTATGTGAATCTTATTCAGGGCAGTATTAAATAAAAACTAACATGCATTTTGTATAATCCCTCTTATTTTGGTAAAATAATGAACATTTTGCAGATTCTACAAGGTGTATGTAAATTTTTGATCTCAACTCTACATCCAAATTGTATGTTTTTGGCATCAATAAAAACATACAAAAATGTACGTTTTGTGCTTCTAAGCGTTGCATATTAATATCTACGTAGTAGCATGAGAAGTGTTCAAAATATGGTTCCTCCTTCAATGCATTTTTGTCTCCTTTATTGTCCTCCAGAAATCTATTAGAAAAGTTATAACACACCTTGCAAGTGGCACGACATTGATTTTGTAGTACAAACAGCGTGGGTGGAATCACACACATATTTAATATTTAAGGTTAATGAGTATTACAGGTGCAAATCAGGTAACAATGTAAACGTGCCCACATAATCTGTGCTGAAGGCACTGTTCTATTGTTATTTTCTAACTCTTAGTGAATTGAAAGAAGCCTAATTACCCAACACTGTTTTTATTTCATGCATTTGCATAATTATGGTTTATTTTCATTTTGGCATTACTGTTTCCTAATGCTGTGCTCACAGCAGGTCAGTTATGCAAGATCTTAGCATGGAGATAACAATCACCAGCAGAAACTCTCACAATACACCAGGGAAGACAAGTTGACAGGATTTGCTCTTTAGGCTTGAGTCTATGTCTTCGAATTTGCTATTTTTATGATAGTTTTTTCCTCCCTATCTGTCTTTGTCCCTCTCACACATATACACAAACACACACCTGTCCTTTCCCATCTCGGTTTATTGAATGTGCGTGGGCAGTTTAATCCTTAAATATATGTATTATCAGATAACAAAAGGCATTGTTTTATTACAGTATCAAAGAATAGCTTTTTTCCTCTTCCATCTCTTTCCATGTGTGTGTGCTGAAGCGATGACTCAGAGTACAAAATAAAATCAAGTTTTTTTATTTTTCCCCACTGTCCTTCTTCCTTTGTCTTTCCTCCATCTATGCATTATCCTTTTCTCTCTACACTCACACATTTTAGTTACAATGCACATAAATAGATTACTACATTTTCTGAAGGAAATATAAGTTTTGTATGGTTGCGGGGTGCTTTGGTCATTTAATAGATGGTTACTTGGTGGTTTTATCCCTAGAAATGCTTTGGTTCCTCCTTCAGTAAGTATATGGGATTTCAGCCTGTTTTCACGTCTCTTCTCAATAAGCCGCACAGTTTGAGGTGTCATTCATGTCAGTAGTGCAAACAGTGTGAGATGAGTATGTTTAGAGCTACTGGATGGGTTTAGTGTTGCTCCGAGGGCCACAATACAAAGAAAAAGACAGCTCTCGCTTAGTCATCGTTCAGTAGGGGTTTGTTGGTAATGTGTTGGTATGTGTGTGTGCCAAACATGAGGAAAGTTCAAATTAAGTTTAGCCGGTGTGAGTACCATTAGCATTAACAACCATTTTAGAGCATCTTTAATGTAAACTGGAGCTGTAGCAGTGAGGCAGCTCTTTGTGGTGTTATGTCTAGACTTCTGAGAAAAAACTATTGGTAATAATACACTTGCTTTAATGGGAATCACTTTAAGACACAAGTACTTTTTGTTCCTGCTTCCCTGCTGTGAGGGATAGAAATACAGTCCGTTCATTATGTTGTACTGCAGTGTACCTGGCTGTCAATCATTCAGCCTTTCAAAATTCTTCAAGATGTTTTTGTCAGAAATGCCAGATAATGTACTGCAGATTTTGTTCTTTATTTGTAATACACTCTTGTAAATGATTTATGATCAGAGGAGAGTTTTTAAATTTAAGCTTCTAATGAATGTAATGAGTTAGGTAGAAAAGGCCATTAATTAATTTTATTTATTAAAATCAAACACTACCATTCAAAAGTTTGGAATTGGCATGATTTTTAAATGGTTTTAAAAGAAGTCTCTAATACTTACCAAGGCTGCATTTATTTGATCAAAAACATGGTAAAATCAGCAATATTGTGAAATATTATTACAATTTAAAATAACTGTTTTCTATTTTAATATATTTTGAATTGTAATTTACTCCTGTGATGCAAGCTGAATTTTCATCACTACTCCAATCTTCAGTGTCACACGATCCTTCGGAAATGTGACCCTGGACCACAAAAGCAGTCATAAGGGTAAATTTTTTGAAATTGAGATTTATACCTTTACTGAATAAATATTTCCATTGATGTATGATTTGTTAGGATAGGACAATAATTGGCCCGAGATACAGCTGTTTGAAAATCTGGAATCTGAGGGTGCAAAAAAATCTAAATATTGAGAAAATCGCCTTTAAAGTTGTCCAAATGAAGATCTTAGCAATGCATATTACTAATCAAAAATTAAGTTTGGATATATTTACAGTAAGAAATGTACAAAATATCTTCATGGAACATGATCTTTACTTAATATCCTAATGATTTTTGGCTTAAAAGAAAAATTGTTAATTTTGACCCATACAGTGTATTTTTGTCTATTGCCACAAATATATCCATGCTGCTTAAGACTGGTTTTGTGGTCCAGGGTCACAAATCATTTTAATATTCTGATTTGCAATAGTGCTGCTCATTATTTTTGTGGAAACAGTGGTAGCTCTTTCAAAATTCTTAGATTAATAGAATGTGCAAAAGACCATCATTTATTTGAAATATAAATCTTTTGTAGCATTATAAATCTCTTTAGCGTCACTTTTGATCAGTGCAAACTTTGCAGCATCCTTGCTTAATTTCTAAGAAGAATTAAAATCTTAGTAACTTCAATGTTTTAAAAAGTATTGTATATTTGTTATACGACAATTCATTGTAGCAGTCATTTGCAATTTGTTTTTTCTTTCAACTTACAAACCATAAATGTCTGGTTTAAACTAAATAATTACAATAGAAAATATGTTAAATGCAAATGCACATCTATATTCTTACCATCAATGAGTTTTAATCAGATATTGAATAATTCCAATGCAGTGTTTATAATTTACATGAAGTTTGATTGTTTCTAATGTGTTATACATTGTCAGAAAAAAAGGTACAGTTCTGTCGCTGGGGCAGTACCCTAAGGTACAAAAGTGAAAAGGTACATTTTTGTAACTTACCTACGCCTAAACAGTACATATTAGTACCTTAAAGGTACATTTTAGTACTTTGAAAGTACATATTGGTACCTTAAAGGTACATGCTGGTACCTTAAAAGTATTTTGAAAGTACATATTTGTACCTTTTCACTTTGTACCTTAGGGTACCGCCCCAGCGACAGAACTGTACCTTTTTGTCTGACAGTGTACAGATTATGAAGACAGTGCTGGAGACTATAAAAATAGAGTAGATCGCACTGTGTAGGCTATATATCCTATCTGCCACATTCTTCTGTATTCTCTTCTAAAACAATGATTTTTTTGTAGTAAACTCCAAATAAAGTTTTCTACAAAATGATTATGTCATGGCAAACAGGATAAAGATGAAGCAGCCAGGCAGTCAGTTTATTATGTTTTGAACTGTTCCCACACAAAAGCTGTTTATTCAGCTTCTCCATTGACATCCTTTCAAACAATTCTCATGGCTGATCGTTCCAAGATGGCAGATGACAGGTGTGTTTAATCAGGGTTGGAACTGATCTCCACAGGACAGCCCGCTTCAGGACATTGGATAGCACAAATGTAAGACCTTAAAACAATACAACACAATGAACAGATAGTACTTCTGTGTACAATTAGAAACAATATCTTATTAAAGGAGTAGTTCACTCCAGAATTAAAATTTCCTGATAATTTACTCACCCCTGTGTCGTCTTTCTTTCTTCGGTCAAAAAGAAATTAGGGTTTTTGAGGAAAACGCTCAGGATGTTTCTCCATATAGTGGATTTCAATGGGGATCAGAGGGTTGAAGGTCCAAATTGCAGTTTCAGTGCAGCTTCAAAGGGCTCTACACGATCCCAACCAAGGAATAATGGTCTTACCTAGCAAAAGATCAGTCATTTATAAAAAAAAATAATAATAAAAATGTATGGGTCATTATATAATTAGGGGTACATTTAGAATTTGACAATGTGAAGAAAAAAGTTTTCCTGTTTCCCAAAAACCCAAACATGACCTTATTGTATAAAGTGCTATATAAAGGTGATCTGTAGGAATATGTGCATAAAATATCATCTATGTTTGCTACTGTCCACTATGTTACCTTCACTGGGTAACACAGTTGACAGGTAACTTAGTTGACATTTTTAGTGTTTTGGGCCTATGCTCAACATGGAAGCCTAGAACTACTGAGCATATGGTATGTTTAGAAATATATTTTCAGAAACAAAATATAAGTTTTAGTTAAATTGCCTTGTTAAAATTTGCAGCAATAATTTTGTAACACTGTGTAACTGTGTAAAACTTGTGTATCACTGTTGACAGTCAGTTAATTGACTCTTGACACAGGTTTGCTAGTTTAACCAATATTAGGGGAAAGAGAGAGAACATAACTTCTAGTGTTTCATCCATGTGCTTCTAGAGGAAATAGCATCATACTGTGCAAATTATACGAGAATGGGACAAACCATTTCTTTTTGAGGGGGGGTTTTCTAGTGGGTATCAAGTGATATCACAAGAAACACTTATTATTTTCGAAGTACACACCCAAATGTCTTGATAACCTGATCTAACTGAAGGCAAGCCTATGAAATGAATTTATATTTGAGATTTTAATGCTTAAATGCAAAGTAGAATGAGCAAATTTACAAAATCGGACTGCTGAATACCAGGGTTGTATGTGATATGAACATCATTTTTTAACAAAAAATACAGCTTTTTCAACATATAGTTGTGTGATTGGGAAAAATATAATTGTTTACTAGAAAATTAACCATTGGGGCTTTATATTGATGAAAATATATTAAAAATATACTTCACAGACATGAGATGTACCTACAATTATAGAATGACCTGTATATACTTTTTAACCACAAATGCTCATCTTGCGCTCACGCATTACGTAGTCAGGCATTGAAACCCTATATGAAAAACAACCTGGTTCGTTTTCCTCAAAAACCTTTCTCTTTGACTGAAGAAAGAAACACATGAACATCTTGTATGACATGGGGGTGAGTAAATTATCAGTAAATATTAATTCAGGAGTGAACTAATCTTTTAAGGCCTGTGGAGTCCACTATGGTGATTTACACATAAAATGAGATGGGCAGATGTTGTTAAAGAGTGCATTAAACATTAATCCGGGCCCCAAGGTCGAACTTTTGTCTTCTGTTAATTTATTTATTTCTTTATTTTCTTGAAGAGTATCTTTAGACAGTGTCCCTGCAGAGCGAGCATGCTGTGGGGTCAGGTTTTTGTTGGCTGTGATGATGTAATCTCGTGCTTCGAGCGATGCAATCGTGCCAGGCCTGTGTGGTTCCTTTTACCTCCTGGCAAATAAACAAGAGCATTTACCATGGGATGAACCAATGGAGAGAGTGAGGGTGAACTGGATTGTCACACAATAGTTCCCGTCCTGACTCATGGCTGAGTGGCTGTTAACGAGAGAGAGATGGAGGATGAATATTAGACGTGGTATACCGTCCCTCCTGGTTATTTGAGTGCACTCTCACCTTGCATATTATATAAGCCTTGCATTTATTTATTAATTTATTTCTCTATTTTTTGCAAACTGCCTTTTCTTCACACGCACTTGCACACACGGGCTTCTGCGCATTACACAAATAGCCCAAAGTGGCATTTCTTGCCAGAGATGTCCAACTCAAACCAAGTTTCTGCACGTATGCATTTATCTGTGGGGGTGTGTGTGTGATCCATTCTGTGTGTTTTGTGTGCTGTTTATTTTACAGCGGGGGTATTCATTTAAATGTACAAAGGTTTCTAAATGCCCTTCCCACCAGAGGTTAAAATAATTAACAGTCCTAAAATAACTTACACAGTTTAAGTTAGTATGTTATGTGGGTGTGAAGCACAAGCAATGTTTTTAAGATGATAGCCATAATGTTCTGTAAAAGTAAGAAATAATGAATCCTAAATAGTCCATTTCTCAAAGAACTTACTAATTCAAACTGATTTAAAAAGATTTTTTTACAAAACAAATCCTTTTGACCCTTGTGAAAAAGAAGCATGCTTATTTAAACCGAATGTGCACTTGCAGTACACTTTAAATCTTATAAAAATGATTATTTAAAAAAAAAACTGTACTTTCAGAAGATCTAATATTAATGAAATAAAAGGCCACTTCAAAAGAGTACACTTCCATGAATGAGGCATTGACATATAAGGATTTTCGACAGGCCAATTGTAAAATACAAAAAATAATAATATAATAATATCTCTTGTACTTTTTCAAACATTAAGAAGGTTGTGTACTTATAAATTCATATTAAAATTTAAAATCAAGTGTTTTTTCATCTCAGTGAATTGGCTATAGCCTTAAAAATTTCATGTGGTGCGACCATGATTTATATTAAAATTAATTCATTTCCTTAACATGCTTACATTTTTTTTAAATGATCCCAGTAATTAAAGTGTTTAGGAACAAGTATTTGCATTTATTTGAGTTACTGTAAATAATGATCTCATATTTTTGAATTTCAGAGTTGCCCTCTTAAATGTAGTTAGCAGACTTATTTTTCTGTAAACTACATAAAACTGATAAAAATGTTTTAAAAATAAGTTAAGTATGCTGATGCAGTGATTAACATTCCAACCTTAGAAATTAGATATTTTATTTTTAATTTAATACATTTATTCCTCTCATTGGTTGCACCAAATAACGAGTGGTCACTCCAAATGATGTAAAGGTCTTGTAGCATTAAAATCTATTTAAAGGGACACGTGTGAAATGTGCAGCATATGGCATAACCTGTAGGCATTTCTTCAGTCCCAGGTATTTCTGAATTTTGCCCAATCATGACTGCTCAATTGACCCCTCACCAGGAGTTTGATTAACAGGCGATCTGACCAATCATAACACCAACTATGCCGTTTTGTCTGACAAACAAACCAAACAGGAGAGTAGATTAAAGTTGTTGGACTTGGTGTGTATTGACATCTTTTTATGGTTGAAACAAGATACCTTCTGATGTTCATTTTGTGCTATAACTAGTAAAGATGAAGAGATGATCTGTTCATGTGTCACTTGTCACCGATCTGTCAGGACACATTAAAGAGCCACAAAACCGTATTTGTTGTTTGAATTTGTTTTTAAAAAATGGCAAAATTTGAACACATAGACTTTGTTTCATACCAAAAGTCCCAAAATGGTAGTTTCTTAATGGTCACACCACATGATATTTCATAAAATGGAAATCATCAGACAAAGTTTGCTTGTAAATTATGATGGAAAAATATAAATACAAATGCTTTGCAGTTTTAAACAGGATTACAAAACACTTTGTAAATCATGCCAAATAGTGCAGAAAATCAATCTGAATAAATTTAGGTTAATTTCAAAGACATTTCCCAAACAACCGTTATAGTCGGACGGTCACACCACATGATATTTTGAATAACAGAAAAATTACAAATAACTAATCTTTTTTGAAAAGTTAAAGTGGGTCTATACACAGGAGAGGTACTTCATGTATATGGCATCTTTTCAATGCATTTAAACAAATTGTTAACTGAATAAATGCAATCAGACAAAAACTTCAGGTGTCACATCACTGACCCATGAATATGTTGATAAACTAACATACTAAAGTGAATATTAAGTACTTGATTATAATTTTAACTGTGTTAAACAATATTACATACTAAATTGCAACCTCATTTTTACAAATGTGTAATTACAATTAGATGACATGCAAGTGTCAACAGAAATTATATTAAGGTATATTTTAGGTTACCACAAATGCTTGTCAGTACATTCAGCAGTATACACTTTAACCACATTTCAAAGACAATAGAAGTAATTATGTAATTACGTATAAAGATAAGTAGGTCAAAAAATGTTCTCTGAAGTTCAGATAATTGCATTTATCTGCATATAAATTGAAGTACAATACATTTTCATTTAATTTTAGTTAATATGCAGTTAACAGAGTTTTAAAAAACATATAAAAACCCTACTAGATTATTGTAATTAGTGTTTCTTTCACATGAGTGGGCACAATTTAGCTTTTTGGACAAAGTAGCTGACTCTAAAAGCTCTATATTGTATTGTATTGTTCAGTGTGCATGTTTGCTGTCTGTTTTGCAAAAATCAACAAGAGGCGTATATATCTAACTGATCATTTGATTCATGTTAATGCATTGTGAAACGTATCTTTCCATAAGGCTATATGCTGTTTTAGATGCACCACGTCTCCATCTGGAGAAAAGCCTGCTGTGGATAATTATATGCATGTATGGTATGTGATTCAGTGATTCACCGTCAGGGAGAAACCACTTTCGCATCCAGAGCTCATACACATATGTAAAGCAGTTCATATTTTAATGTTAATGACACTGTGTGTTGTTTGTTTTATTTTTTGAGTTGTAATCATATGTATCTTGGTTAGAAAGTATAAAAGTCAAATCAGTTTCCCGTATAACTGCTCAGCCTGTCAGATCATCAGAGTTCAGAAGTCAAGCCAGAGTTTGTGTCTTCAAAAGCGCTTGCGTGTGTTTTCCCAAACACACGGTTGCTCTCAAAGCAAAGCAGTTTTCAATTTAGTCTATTCTAATTCCATAAAAGCATTTTTTCACACATGAAAAGCAGATCGTTGTATGAATAATATCGTTGCTGTGGAAACTGAAGATTCCCGCAGGCTGTTCATAGGGTTCGAGCCACCCTTCCGCCCCCTGCCTCCTACCCACAGACGCTTCTCAGAGCGAGTGTGTATGTGTGTGTTTGTGCATGTGCGTGTGAGAGCATCCTCTTCACCTCCGCTCAGAGATGGATTACTCATTCACATCTTTCAAACGCTTCTTGTGTAACCAGTGATGACAACCTTGCTTTACAGAATGACTTGCAAAATAGGGAGCGCTCCAAAGCCAGATGTTCCTGTATACCAAAAAAATATGCTCCACTTTGAAGTGCTGTCCACTAGATTGTTAGTAATAGTGACTAAAACATTTTCGAAAGTTCTCTGAGGAATATTAAATCTTTTTAATGATGACACTGGAAATAGAGATTAAGCCTTTAGAAAATATTTTGTGAAAATATTAGTTGTGAACAGTAATGTCAGAACTGTAAGCTAAAATGCCAGTTTCTAGTTACAACTTGTTGAAAGCAGTGCAAATAATAACTTAAAGTCAAATTAAACTAGATTTGCATGTTATGAAGGAAATACACAATTCTGTATGCAAATCTTTTAAGAGGAATAAAAAAAAAAAACTTTAGTATAGGGACCAATTCACAATGTTAACTAGCTACTTATTAGCATGCATATTACTAGCATATTGTATGGTGACCATATTTTAGTTTGCTAAAAAGAGGACAGTGGGGGCTGGATGCGGGGGGTGGGGTTTTTTAAAAGCCCCCAAAGTAGCGCAATGACCATATCTCATGTCAAAACTCAAAATATTTCATACCTAAAATGTACATTTTAAAGTCACCCTTGTGCAGATTGATCATAAACAGCTAAAAGGCTTCCTTCCAGTGGCCATCACAAAACTTAACATCTTGCATGGTTTTATCACAGGTAGAATGCAAAATGTTTTAATAAAAGCACTTCAGTCAAATGTAATTTTTGCAATATTTCAAACATTTAATCAACGGGAGAAAAACATCCCTTCACAACAGTTTAAAATCAGCTTAATTCCTTGCAAAAAATGCGGATTTGACAACCCTGCCTCCGACACAAGCTGCAGGAATCAGACTTAACTGATCATGGGTCAAGACAAGAGTAAGGAGAGATGACTGACAAATCATGCTGGAGGATTTGCTACTCAGCAGACAATGTGCTTATAGCTGATCTTGTAAGATGTGTTCCCTTTATACAGATTCTTTAGTTATTAAATGTATAAAATGTAAGCTTTTATAAACAGAACATATATATTTTAAGACCCTGCTTTACAATTTAAGTTTACAATCGTAACCATGTCACATCATTTTGATCTGAACTTAAGAATTACATATGTTTAATATCAATAAAAAATAAAGTGCTTACAGGATTCCTGAAGAAAACAAAAGAATTGTAAAACAATAAAATAAATACAGATATTGGACATTCTAAGAACCTTTTTGTTCTGAGAATTTGCAAGTTTTTCAGTTTGTAATTATGCTCCGTGTGGAATCGCCTGAGACCGTGACGTGAGCACCGCCTCAACTAAACAAAACAGCCCCACCACAAGAGAAAGCAGCCGGCAGCGATGGTTGCCGCGTCCTGGAGCGAACGATGCCTCAAAAGCCGAAATGACGCCACACTTGAACACACATGAACTATTCTTTCATCCTCCATTAACGCTAACATTAGCGGCGTGCCGTTATGCTAGTATTTCCTGTCACTGTTTAAGTTCAGAGATAAGAAGACTGCAATCTAGCGGGCAGGATATAAGCTCAGAATGAAGCAACTGTCATGAATCTTGTATGATTTTTTTTTTTTAAATATCAGTGTTCCGTTTTTGAGAATCAATACAGTATCGCCAAACAAAATATTGCGATACACACGTGTATCGATATTTTCTTACAGCCCTATTATACAGAGTCATGAAATTGAAAGTGAAAGTGAATAGCCACTCATTCAAAAAAGATTTAAATACTCTGTATACGATAGCGGCTCCCTGATGCACAAAAAAATTTTTATATATTAGAATGATTGCGAGAGCAGTAATGGCCCAAAATTCAGTGGGAGCCGGATCAAGTAAACAGTCCCACATAGTTCTTTAATACAAAAACGCACACAATGAATGGTGACTGTAGACAGCAAAAGCTGTATCCTGGACATCTTGGGCAATTTAGAAATCCCGGCTGGACGTATTTTTTTTGGTCCAAAAAGAGAACATGTCCGGGGAAAAGAGGACGTATGGTCACCCTAAAGCACTTATAAAGCACATATTCTACATGACCATATTCTACATCCCTAATACTACCGAATACTTAAACTTAATAACTACCTTACTATTAACAAGCAGCAAATTAGAGTTTATTGATGCAAAAGTCATAGTTATGACCATGAAGGTCAATATTGTTGTGCAATTCAATTTAATATGGCCTCCTCTGATACAGTTTGTGGAACTACATCAGGGGTTTTTCGTCCGAGAAGGTAAGGGAGGCAGTGTCTCCTCAAAATATTGGATGAGAAAAAAATTCATAGTACAAAAATAAAACAATGGTAATATTACAAAATATAACATTAAAAAGTATATAAATCACTTGTTTTTCTAAAGAAAAATTGTCGAAGAGGCAAGGCCAAAGGGTAAAGATACAGCAGGAGTCTGTGTCTTTCTCAACTTCTCTGAGCCCATTGAGTTTTAACAGACCCCCTAAAGTATGCCTTGAGTTTGGTGGGGGGTATTGAGAATAAATAGGGGAAAGTCACGTGAAAGGAGGCAATGCCTAAAATCACGATATGATTGAATATGGCTGGTTATGTTTGGCAGTGATTCATGCGATAAATCCCACCTCTTGTGTTTATGTGCGTTCCGCAATCGTGAATCAGTCTGAATGTGGGAATCGTACCTGTGGGAACTTTTTCGCAAGACACGGAATATGTACCAGTAAGTATATACCACTGCAGTTTCCAACAGAAATGAACACTAAAGGTGGTAAAACAGCGAGCACTTGTAATCGTTTTTGTACACAGTTATAATTACATCTCCATATATTTCGTTTTCCAGACATAACAAGCTTGCTCAGTAGCTCAGCCAGCATGGAATTGGACTTAGGATGGGAAATCCTTGGGTATAAATCCTGTGAAAAACATAACTCCCGATGAAAGAGCTGAAAGATGAGATATGGAAAAACAAGTTAAAACACTCTTTTAGCGCCACTCAGTGGACATTTGACATCAACTATGTCGTGAAATGTACATAGGGGCGTAGAGTCTGGGTATACAGGGTATGTAGGTGCATATGGGCCTGGGCAGTCTGGGGCCTGCCGAACCGAGGGGGAACTTTAAATTGAAACAATATATCCCTGCAGATGCCCTGAGATGCTCAGGCCTGAGCCGTACCCTTGTCCGACAACTCATCAAAACAGTTCGTTTTTTTTACACAGCTGCTGTTGCAGCCATTAAAATAGTTCATTTTGGTTTTTAATGATAAAGTGGCTAGATTTTGTTTCATTTCTTTATTAAGTTAATTTAGAAATATGTTTAGAACATTTTATGTTTGTTAAATTCAAGCTTTTTTTTTTTAAAGTAACGAGTTGAGCATACGTTTAATCAACTTAGCCCTCTCAAATCAACACGACTTGCCTAAAAGAAAATCTATAGACATAAAACACTTGATGCATTTCACAGTATTAATTAACCTAGATAAATGTGCGCTGTTAGGCGCATATCCAATCGTTTGTGCGGTGAGTGGAAGCTAAAGCACGCTTTGCAGGACATGGAAGTGCCAGCGCAATCACTTGCCTAAAATACAGTATCATTTTTGCTCATAAAAGTACGAGTAAACTTAATCTCGTTTGGAACTGCAAAAGGTCTATTTCTTTATTTGTGTGCACTCACAATATCAACAAAACGTTGTGCTTTCTAAAATAAAGAAAACAAACACGCGCTTTCTGACATCTCTTGTGGAGGAATGTTTTACAAAAATCTGAAACTCAGCGAATGTTTGCCTCACAGACATGATAAATATATCTAAGAATGCTTTAAATTACTACTTTAAAACGAAAGAATTCATGTAATAAAATCTTGTTATATGGGGTAAAAATATTTAAACAAATTAGTTTTTCATATTTATTTCGTGCTCCAAATATTAAAGAGAAAAAGATCATTGAATTACATGCCGCTTGATCTGAAGCGAATATAGTTATCTCACTACAAATTAAAAAACACATTTATTGTTTGTATTTTATCATAAAATTGACAGAAGTTATACACTGAGACTTGCGTGCCACAAATAATGAATGGACTTGAAAACGTTAAATATTATTTCCAGGCATTTAAATGGAACAGCTTATATACTCATGTAGTGTTATGTACTGAAGAATCAACAAGTTAACCGAGTTGGACCTCATAATGATTGGGGGGCCCGTACACATTTTTTGCATATGGGCCCGGGGCTGACTTGCTATGCCACTGCATGGCGGTATGTATTTCACGTCTTGGGAAAAAGTTTTTATCATGAAATCAAAATAAGATTATAAATTAGCATAAAAACATGATCTGTAAGAGTTTTTTAGTGAGTAATCAGCTTGGTGAAATTTAAAATAAATCTGTGTCTGTGTCCAGTATTTACCAAGCTTTGATGACTAATGATTCAAAAAATGTAAAAATAGTTCAAAGTTAACTAAAAATAGCTGGATATAAGTTCACAAATAAAATATATTGTTTAAATTGTTGCTGCCTTGAGTTATTTTGGGAAAAATGATGAGATTCATTCTTGAATTTAATAACAGAACTGACAAATCTTTCTTTCTGATAGTGTAGGTAATGTTTATTTAACCAAGAAAATGTGACTAGGACATGAATTTACATTTGATATAAAAAAGTAAGAAACTTAGAGGACTTTGCCTCCTCATTTCAGAAGACCACAGCACACCATTGATCTACATACTCTACGCTTTGCATTATTATTTCATTGATATTTTTTGGCTGTAGTGAACACAGGGGAAATAAACCATCTGAAATGGGAATTTCAGAGTAAATATTATTAAATAATTCATGCCCCATGGTCAATGTTTTTGTATTTTACTTATTAGTTTATTTATTTATTTTCTTGAAAAGTGACTCTCTAGAACATTTGTAGATTCTTTTAAAAGGCAGGGTAGCAGTAAGAAACCAAATTTGACCTTGTTTATTGTTTTTATTGCACATGTCTGGAATATGTCACATTACTAAGGATACATGGTTTATGAATGACATTAATGTTACTTTAATAGGCATATTTATTCTGCAAATACTGGTTGACACCTCAGCTTCTGGTTAGAGTGTTTAAAGTGCAAAGACCTTGTTAAAAGTTTCAAAACCCCTAAATAAAGCTGTTAATGGAGTGGACTAATGACTAAGAGCTACCTCTCTAAAAAACTATTCCATATCCCAGTAACAGGTGGGTGTTAGCAGCTAAAAGAAATCATGAAATATGCCTTCAAGCAGTAACTAATAATTCCCATAACTGCATACATTATCTTCCCTAAATTACATGCTTATGTACAAAGCATCTAATTAATCTTTCTAGCTAATGTGTTACAATACCTCTTGAACTATTTATGCATGTTCATGGAGATGCATTTGTATAGTTAATACTGAAGCAGTGATCCTATCCTTATGTTTACTAAAGAAACCTAGCTTTATTCTAATTATGGACTGCTCTTTAAAAGATACAAACTAAAAGGAGTCGTTTCATAGCAGCAATTAACCCTGTGTGACACAGAAAGGAAAATCATTTGTATTTAGAATGATACAAGGGTGAGTAAACGAGTAAAAAATATTTTTACAATACATAGGTTGTAAAAATACATAGGTTTTTTGTAAACAGCAATTCAAACTGTGATAAATGAAAAATCATTGCAGCAGGTCGGTCATGCTGAGGAGGCTGATTCTCCCGCCATGGCAGGAACGCAAACACATACAGTCACATAGACAGAGAAAAAAAGCCATTCCCACCCATTCCTATATAGAGCCGCAAGCTCTGTAATTTTCATACATGCAATGTCAACCCTTCACCTAATAAGCGTGACATGCTTTCACATTGAAAAATGTTATAAGAGTCCCTGTCGCTAGCAACTGCTGTAATCACTTTTCTAGACCCTCTAGACTGTGGATCTGCATTGCAGTAATACATGATAATGACACAGTCTTGTCATTCTGTAATCCATAAGCTGTTTTTGTCATATGAGGTTTGATTGATTGTTCCATTCTGCATGTAGGGAAATTACACGATCACGTTTTTCATTTTCAACAGCTGCTGCTTTCATTTCAGTAGGTCTTATTTCATTTGAGTTCATGTATGTATCAAGTATTAAATTTGGCACAAATGAAAAGTCATCCTATCGACAGTGGCAAGAAAATGTATGTGAAAACACTGGAGTGGGTTGGTTTTCTGAATTGATTGGTCATTAAATTATCTGATTTTCACAAGTAGCACAATGTTCTTAAGCTAACAACACAAACAATTATAATCTGATTATATTTCTCAGCAGGAAATGGAATGCATTAAGAGGCAGGGGTGTAAAATTTTTGAACAGATGATTAGGGTAAATTGCACATTTTGGCTTCTGGGAAACATGTAACAATCTTGTGTAGCTTCTAAAGGGCAGTACTAAGTGAAAAAAGAAAAGAGTAAGAAAAATACACACACACACACACACAAAAATTACACCCCTGGCTTTCAATTCAATGTTTGCTTCTCAGTCCATCAGTCATATTCAAGTATGAAAAGATATGAAAAATCTCAAAATGCTGGAAAACCAAAGATTGTGCCTCAGAGGATTTTTCTTAAGAACAATAGGCAGTTTAACTGCTCAGGACAAACAAACTCACTTGTACTTATTTCCACTGTGAATATTCAGGAAAGACATGAAAGATTATAATTGTCTGATGTTGTAAGCTTAAGCACATTGTGTTTGTCTATACATGTGACTTTGAAAGTGATCAGAAAACATTTTATTTTCAATAAAAAACAACCCATTTCAGTAGGGCTGGGTATCGGGTTCGATACTTTTTTGGCATCGTCTGAAATGCCTCGATACCATCGAGTATCGAAAAACCTCTTGGCTTTTAAACTGAATGCGGAATGCACATCCCTTCAGAGGGCAGCGGCAAAAGTTCAGCTAATTTGAGTGTGCTTGCATGTCAGTGGTGCACTCCGTTGCGCGTGCACTTTGGGCGACGTAGCAACAAACTGTCAAACGCATTTGCTAGTTTACACCGGTCACACTCAGAGATGTGGCTCACACGTGAGGCTGTAGCGTGAAAGCTTATGTAAGGCTACGTTTACACTGGTGTGTTTTTGTTTAAAAAATTAAAACAATCCTCATCCATACTGGCATTTCAGAAAAGATATCTGTCCATACTACACGACCGAAAGTGAGCGTTACGTGGTCATTCACGAACACTGTAGCATGATTCTACATAAGACAATAAATAAGATTTATATTCCGCTGTTACTCAAAACTCATTTTAAACCACCAGCCAGTGTTTGTAATAACTTCCGTTTGCCATCGAATGTGTGTTTTGGCCATGTAATGTTGTTGAAATATGTTATGTCCTCTGAGTCAGAACAGAGATTGCAGAAGAGAGAAGGCATATAACGTTACACATACTGGCAGACAGCGCTGGAAGGTGCTAGTGCTTGTCAGTAAATTAGTGGAAAATAAATAGAAATTATGATTCTATTTGAAGTATGCATTTTAAAACGAATGCACTAGTGTAAATGTTCAGATGTGTAAACTGAAAACTTTTTGAGCTTTATTAAAATTATTTTCACTGATTTATTGTGTTGGATATATTGTGACAGAACGACACACGTCATAGTCTGAAAACCCACTGGAGGGAAATGCAATCGGCGATAGGAAACATTCATTATTTTTAACCATGTTAAAGGATTATTTCACCACCCTATGTGAATCTGAGATGAGGAGATATATTGAGAAACTAAATTTTATTGGTGTATGTCAGTGCTCCTTTTCCTTACCTTCCTTTTGTGGAAGAAATGATCCAACTGAATGGCACAACGTGAAATACCCTGACATCTACAACTATTTGTGTCCTTAAACGCTCGTTTATTGGGCCGACAGCTTATGAAAATGTATTTCTGGGTTTTTTAGCTTGTTTGCTGTACACCTTGTCACATAGCAACTTTTAGACATTGTTCTGTTTTTTGTTATAAATCAGAAATGACAAGGAGGCAGCTTACCACAATACTAAGTCAATGGAGAGCATTGGATTGTTTACTCCCCCGGTGTGGGCGTGGTCTAAATGTGCTCTGTCTCTATTGCCATAGTTACATTATTTGAACGCACGATCGAAAATATAAACATCTATTATTTATCATACTTACAGGTTGTGATTCAGTGAAGCCAGCTGGTTCAAATAAACTGGGTACTGAGCCATCTTTGAAGAGCAAGCTTTTGTGAATCCCACATTGAACTCCCAAAGATTAGATCAGTAAAATTACGTGTTTGAGGATGGATCAAGTTGTTCGCGGTCGACGTTGAACATAGACGGGCATTATGCAAATGTGTTACACCATGACGTGTAGCTGTCATGGAAGTGGGATTGGAATTACTAACGACTCATTTAGGCTGTGCAGTTGATTCTTTATTTTGGGAGAAATAACTTTAACTTAATAACTTTGTAAACTTTATTTATTGCACACTTTTGGCTTTACAACTTTGCAGATCGTTTACATTCAAAGGCAGTACTGGAAATGGCATAATAGGGGCACTTTAAATAATCTTTCCCTCCCTTGATGATCATGGCTCACTTTAAAATGTTCAAACCTTATAAACAGTGTTGGGGGTAACACATTACGTAATATTATTACTTTTTCCAAGTAACTAGTAAAGTAACGCATTACATTTTAATTGACAAGAAAATATCTTTTTACTTTTTTCAGATATGTAACTGCAGATTCTTTCCCCCCCATTTATTGACTAAAATCTTTTCTTTCCCCATGTTGAGAGAAATTGGGAGTAAGATGTTAGTTCTAGAATAAATGTAAACATGCATTAATTTATCTCACTCACAAAAACAGATTCAGTATTCCTCAAAATAAATAAAAACAGTGAAATTCAACTCAGAATATGACACAAACCTGCAATAATTAAATGTGTTAAATAATACAAATATCCTTTATGCATTTAATCCTATTTTATTAACCAATGTCTTTGCTGCCAACCTTTAATGATTCAATTCAACCATAATAATAAGCAAAAATTACTCAAGATAATCTAACATTTGTTTTCCTTTTTTATTGCTGAATAGTTGACATTTTCTTCTTCTGCGGTCTGCTGTACAGAAGTGAATTTACTTTTCTCAAAGCCTGAGGCTTTTGGTGTGAAAACACTTTTACATTTGCCAAAAATAGAACTTTTTATATTAAAAACAAACAAGCAAACCCTGCCCAGATTTAAAAAGTAACGCAAAAGTAAAGTAATGCATTACTTTCTATAAAAAGTAACTAAGTAACATAATTAGTTATTTTTTTAGGGAGTAACTCAATATTGTAATGCATTACTTTTAAAAGTAACTTTCCCCAGCACTGCTTATAAAGCAACCATTCAGTTACCAGCCCTGAGCTTTAGCCTTTATTCTTTATTATGCATTGTAAGTAATCAGTTTAGCTATATATCTTGTCCTGTTAACTGCCTCTTTAAGGTTTAGTATACCAAAAACCTCTTACTATATGAATTATAGTATCCAGAAGCTGCTAATTGCAGTATGTGTGCTTTGTTTATTATTGACAGTCATGCTGAAGATAACAGACTATGAACTCTCATGTTGTACTAACTCTTGCAGCTGGTCTAAACAGGGAAGAATTGCATGTTAGATTTAATTACACATGTGTCCAGTAGGGGTTGGAGAAGCACTTTGGGAAAAAGAAAAAGCATTCCCTCTTCATTTAAATAGCATTTAACTACACACATAACACTCCTGTATAGCAGTTCTGCCATGATTTGGGGAAACCCCTCTTTCGGAGCAATTGAATATTAAATGCAGCACTTTTATTTGATTTTTTGAAGTTGATTCATCGGTCTCATATGAAAACTCGCTCGTATTTTACATCGAGATAATGATAGCTCATAAGCGACAACGGATTCTGTGTGTGTTTGGATTGATGACGTGCCCCAGCCTCAGGAGGTATTGAATATGTAATGTGTGATAAGCCATAACTAGCACTCTCTCGGGTCTCTTTAATAAACATGGCTCTTGAGTGGAGGAGATCTGTTGCCGAGGGAACCGTATGAGCTCAGAGCAACTTGGTGGGCGAAACACAACAGTGAAAGAAACATGGGTGGGAGGAAAGAGAGAGAGAGGGAGAGAGAGAGTAATATGGAGAACAGTAGATTTGGGGAAAAGACTTGTCGGGGAAAATGTGCGGGATATTTTTTTTTTTTCTAAGAAGTGACACAGCATTTGTTTTTGATGACACATGATTACCCGTAGCTGTTTGCGTCAAACGGGACATTTGCTGTTACCAGCTAATTCATTCCTTCCTGTGAATTAGTTTAACCTTAGATTGTTTGTTAAAGTACTGCATTTTTATTCTGTCAGTATTTATTTCCCAGCATGTTCTAAAACTGCATAACTTTCTTCTGTAAAACGCATCTCATTGCGGTAAATCATGACTATTTTAAAGGAGAAGTCCAAACGAAGTCAGAACAAAAATTTACAGATAATGTACTCACCCCCTTGTCATCCAAGATGTTCATGTCTTTCTTTCTTCAGTTGTAAAGAAATTTTGAGAAAACATATCTGCATTTTTCTCCATGTAATGGACTGATATTGTGCCCCGAGTTTGAACTTCCAATATGCAGTTTAAATGCGGCTTCAATCGATCCCAAATGTGGAAGAATGCCGAGGAAGAGGGGTCTTATCTAGCAAAACAATCTGTTATTTTCATTAAAATAAAACAATTTAAATACTTTTTAATCTCAAATGCTTGTCTCGTCTTGCTCACCTTGAACTCTGTGTATTCTGGTTCAAGACAGTTAGGGTATGTCAAAAAACTCCAATCGTATTTTCTCCCTCAACGTCAAAAATTGTTTCAAAATCATCCTACATCACTGCAGAAGTACAGACCCAGTCTTTGCAAAGTGAACATGTAAAGAAGTTCAAACACCCTTAACAAAAATAACCAATCGTTTCGCTGGATAAGACCCTTCTTTCTTGGCTGGGATCATTTACAACCGCATTTGGGATTGTTTGAAGCTGCATTTAAACTGCATTTTGAAAGTTCAAAATCAGGGCACCATATCAGTCCATTATATGGAGAAAAATGCTGAAATGTTTTCCTCAAAAAACATAATTTCTTTACGACTGAAGAAAGGGAGTGAGTACATTATCTGTAAATTTTTGTTCTGGAAGTGGACTTCTCCTTTAAGTTATGATCTCACATAAGGCATGATTATAGCATGATTTTTCGACGTGCAGGGTGCTCCATTTTTTTAAATAAGAAACCTTTGGTATCAATATGTTCTGGGCACTGGGAATTTTATCCTCATGATTAAATGATATATTACGTGTAATAGATGTGTAATAAATGATATATTAGTAGATTAAAGTAGATGATATAAAATAGATTAATTAATTTTATTCCAACTTTATCTCATGACGAAAACTTACCTGTGGGATCTTTTTCACAAGACGTGAAATACGTATCGCCATGTACGTTTTGTGACATATTTTATGTGAAATGTGCGCTGATTGGCACTAAATGAGTATTCAGGTTTTTTCCCTCGTTACAGATGAACGTACATATGGTACGTTTTATGTGACAATGGTTTTGTGCATGTCACTGCAGTTCTGGCTTGAAATGTCCATTGAGTGGTGCTATATCTAATACTCCATGACTTTTTAAAATGATGTACCATTATATATATTATATATATACACCTAAACCTACCTGATAGTATGAACAAAAGCGAATAAAAACGGAATCGCAAGCATGCCGTTTTAATTTGTTTTTCAGTCTCTCATCTTTCAGCTCTTTCATCGTGAGTCATTTTTTTCACGGGATTCATACCCAAGGATTCTGCATCCTAAGTCCAATTCCACAAGCTTGTTACGTCCGGTGTTGTGCACATTTTCGACCACCTGCCAAATGATTACTCCCTCTTGTTGAAAACGCTACATGAAATTGCTCCACACCTAACCCTAAACCTACCAGTACTAGGGGGTAGTAATTTGTCGTGGGAAAGCGAAACATATGGAGCTGTAATCATAACTGTCTATGAAAACGATTACAAGTACTCACTGTTAAACCGCCTGTAGTGTTCATTTCTGTTGGAAACTGCAGTGATATGTACTTATTGCTAAGTATTTCGCATTTTGCGGAAAAGTTCCCAAAGATATGTTTTCATCATAAGATCAGGTAGATTTTTTCCATTATTGTATATATTATGTTTGATTTTTTTGTCAATGTAAACCGTCACAACAGTTTTATTTTACATTACACTGTTTACACATTTATTAGCACGGAACCCAACTCATACCCCTAAACCTAACCATTTGTCAAGATAAAACACAGGATATAACAGGCAGATACAACTACAGTCACAATTTATTCATAAAGAATTAATATTCCACATGTTCTGAGGCAAAACTATTGATTTGTGAGAGGATTAGATGCGATCACCATCTCCATCTTTCGTAAAGTTCAGATTCTGTATGCAGTCTGTGCGCAAATTCAAAGATTGCCACCAGAAGAATCGTTATGTTTGATTTGGTTGTGAAATTCCATTGGCTATTATGTGTCTCATGACTGATTGTGTCACGCTAATGTTCGGGAGTATCTTTTTGAGTGAGATGTGTTTGCTTTAAGGGATCATTTTCAGCAGTTAAAACCTAATGATACTCTGTTCTTTGCATAAATATAATGTATGGCCTCAGAAGACTTGGAATGCAACACAACTTGTTTGTGATACTTTTGTACTGCTTTTTTATGGTAAGTTTAGTTTTTGCAATAAATACCCATAACTGTACTTATATTTGCCTGTTATTGTACAAGTTTTATATTGTTCAGAAGTGTGTAGGTTTAGGGTAGAGGTGGTGTTAAATGCTCCCAAATTTTCTATGAATGTATAAATTTATATAAAATGATTTCCGTTTTTACAAATGCATGCAAACCGTTAAATGCATATTGATCTGACACATAAGGCAAACAACTGTGAGCAATGGAGTACCCTGCATGTTGAAAAGTGATACTGAAGGGGTACCCTGAGTGTGACAAAGTGATGCCAAGGGGTCCTGACCAAGCATCAATATGTGATGAGTTGGGAGTGAGAATGTGTTGCAACAAGATCAGGTTGGAAATTCTGAAGACTGAGGAATGCATTAATTCTTGTTTTCCATTCAACTGCAGTGAAGTACACAAACATGCAAAAATATTATAAAAAGACTATTAAAGTATTATGTTTGAGTTGATTTTTGTAGTTAATTCGGTTAATATAATTAAAACAAAAATCTGAATGATTTGTTTAGGAATCCTGAAACAGATCAACTCATTGACTCAATGAGAATTTCCTTTAGTGAGTATCAGTGAATAATGACTTCAGTTTTAGTTTCTTGCTTACAAATAGTGTATGGCTTTAGAGGATTTGGAATATAGTGCACCTGAGTCATATGAACTACTTTTATTATATATTTAATGCTGCTTTTGTGTTCTTTTTAAAGCTGACAGAATACAGACAGACAGAATTTCTCCTTTTGTGTCCAAAAAAGAAAGAGCCACACAGGTTTGGAATAACAATAAAGTGAATTCAGGTGAAATATTCCTTTAAAAAAGTCATGCTATATTTTTATTCCACATCTAATCCTTTTTTTATCTGAAGAGCGTATCTTATATCAAAAAAAATTCTGAAAGTCATCTTATCATTAATATTAGCAGTCATTTTTAGGTACACATTTTTAATGGAGCCTGCTGTTTCCATCCACCAAAGATTTTGAAGCAGAGATTTAGCAGGCACTTTTATTCAAAGGAGCTTATAGTGCACTTATTACAGCTACAATTCAGGAGGAACCACCTGGGGTTGAGGGCATAATGGTGAAAGCTCATGGCTTCCTTACAAGGAGCAAAGCAGCAGCCTTCCAATTAGCAGACATGAACTTTAGCCTCTACACTAGTGGTTCTCAACCTTTTTTAATACTGAACCCCATCATATTTCAAACCACTCTCAGAATATGCTCTCTGATGTATTGATGTCTTTTTATAATGATTTTGCAGACATCTTTTCAGATAACAACATGCAGCATTTTCTAACTTCAGACTTCCTCTGGAAAGAGAATTTCTGTTATTTAAGTTGTAGGAGTTTGTGCATGTTGCCCTGGAAAGACTCTGTGTGCTTGATACTTTAGTTAAATGAGTAATTTTTATATTTGTGTGCTATGTTGTTAGTAGTGTTTAAAGCTCATTATATGAGCACAACCCAGCAGATTCACCCACTGCTGAACCAGTAACGTAGTGCCACTAGTTATTACTGCAGAGCTTAAGTGGAACTCCTAAAAACACTGCAAAACGAAAAAGGGTTGCAGGTGCTGGCGGTCAGAATGTAATAATCCTTCATCTCGGTCTCTGAACACTGGAATTCATCTCTTGGCACTCCTCATGCTACACCCACACACACGCACAGCCGCTGGGTTGCCAGGCAGCAGGAGTGTGTCCTGGTAACCGGGGGCCGAAGCAATGCCAGTGCAGTGCAGTACCATTTACAGTCTGCCACAGCCAGGAGCCTCGCATTCAGAGCCATGGATTTTTAAAAACTAATCATTATCTCCCTGACAAATATATGAAATTATTCATCTTATTTTTCAATGTGGAAGTACGCCGTTTTCTGTTTATTAGCCACGGTAGCAAAATAACAAGAAGAATCGTGCAGTAAACAGTAAAGCTATTTGCACTACAAACCAGTGTGTTCATAATTAAGATAATACATTAAAATAACATGACAAGACACACCAATTTGCAGTATCAGGCAGCAAAACAAGCTGTTTTGTACAGACAAAAATAGTTGGAAGCGAATGACACCGGAAGCCAGACACATTAAATATACAAATGGCTGCGCCCACTCCTATGGGAAAAATAAGGTGGATAAAAGCAGGAACATGTCTTTTGCAGTTGAATTGATTGCTATACAGATGCTAATAGCCATTTGAACAGTTTTGTAATTACTAAAACGTATGCCACAAGTTTGCAAATGATTTTTCTTCTTTTGATTTTTAAAATATTTTTTAATGATTACTTTTATTTTAAAAAAAATAGTAAACCTTAAGAACAGCTTAACAAAGGGATAATTTGTTCCTAATTTATATGTGGCCTTAACTGCTACTTAAATTAATACTCTGATACAGTGCACTTATTGTGTGCATACAGTTGCATGTGAAAGTTTGGGAACCCCTTGCAGAATCTGTGAAAATGTGAATATTTTGAACAAAATAAGAGGGATCATACAAAATGCATGTTATTTTTTATTTAGTACTGCCCTGAGTAAGATATTTTACATAAAAAGTATTTACATATAGTCCACAAGACAAAAAAAAAAAAAAGCTGAAATTATTAAAATAACCCCTTTCAAAAGTTTGGGAGCCCTTGGTTCTTAATACTGTGTGTGGATATCTGAATGATCTATGTTTTTTTTTTTTCTTTTCCTTTTTGTTTTGTGATGGTTGTTCATAGGGCTGCACGATTCTTGCTAAAATGTGGATCACGATTTTTCCCCATGGGAATTGAGATCATGATTCTCTTACACGATTCTCATTTTTCAACCAAAATTTACTGCACTCAAGTACAAAAAAAAAAAAAACACAGGACATTTAGTACAATAAATTGTTGGAGTAACAAAAAATAGTCTCTTTTCTTTATTTTAGACCCCTTAAAGTGAATAAAAGTAATTTAAAAGTTTTTGAACATACAAGAACATTAACAAATGTGACCCAGGACCATAAAACCAGTCATAAGGGTCATTTTTTTGAAATTGAGATTTATACATCATGATCAAGCTGAGTAAATAAGCTTTCCATTGATGTATGGTTTGTTAGCATACAACAATATTTGATAGAGATACAACATTTTGAATATCTGGAATCTGAGGGTGCAAAAAAATCTAAATATTGAGAAAATTGTCTTTAAAGTTGTCCAAATGCATTTCTTAGCAGTGCATATTACTAATCAAAAATTAATTTTTAATATATTTACGGTATTAAATTTATAAAATATCTTCATGGAACATAATCTTTACTTAATATCCTAATGATTTTTGGCATAAAAGAAAAATCGATAATTTTGACCCATACAATGTATTGTTGGCTCTTGCTACAAATATATACGTGCTACTTAAGACTGCTTTTGTGGTCCAGGGTCACAAATAATAAATAAACCAATAATAAAATAAAGCAGACCATAGGTTTGTATTGTTTCAAATCAAGAAACAGGTTTGGATTGTCTGATAATGATAATAATGATGATAATATTAATAATAATAATATCTATTTTTTGTCACTTAGAAATACACATTTGATAGTAGCTTGAGGATGCAGAGGTAAATTTTTGTTCATTATCAATCAGTAACATCTGTAAAAATTGTAGCAACCTCAGTTTCATATGGTTAAATTTATTATTATTATTTTAAATTAAGCATTGGTCTCCCATAGTAGCAAGCATGCATTTTAAATCATGATAACCTGTTCAAACCACACATAATGGTACCTCAATACCATGGTAAACATATAACTACATGGTTTTATAGGTAGCCTATTTGTATGAAAAACGGTAGTCTAAAATTATTCAGTATAAATGCACACATGCTATAGGTTAATCACAAATACATACATACGATAATTATATACCATTATATACCACAAGTGTTTCACACTGGATCTTACAGCGCTGTTTAGTGCTCACGTGACGGAGCCGTTCACATATTGTGTCTTTTGCGCGTGGAATCAACGCGCACAAGCATTATCTCGCCACATCGAGATAATAAATGCATCTTCTCTAGTGGGCTCGCGCAGCGCAGTAGGTTGAACTTTGGTCCGAGCGGATTAATGGTCTGTGTGGCGCGTGTTTTTTCTGTACCAATATTGTTACAGTACATGCTCACTCTCACCGTCGCTACCAGGATTTTCCACACTGGGGTTAATTTTTTTTCCCTCTTACCGCTACAAATCCACAAAGCAAACTGACTCCGTTTAGGTCTGCCAACTTGTTATACCTCAAGTGAGTGACAACGGAATGTGGCCAATGAGGGAGAAGGAGAGACGTGATCGAGATTTATGATTGATTGGTAAATTAATAGTGTTTTGTTATTGTGTGAGTGTGACCAATAACGCGTGAATGCAGCATGATCTGAATGCAGGGAAATACACGGAAGTGAATCGCCGTCATTTAGAAATGAGATCGCATTTATGTATGAATCGAGATCGTGATTTTTTTTCCGATTAATCGTGCAGCCCTAGTTGTTCGTGAGTCTCTTGTTTGTTCTGAACAGTTAAACTGAGCACTATTCTTAAGAAAAATCCTCCAGGTCCTGCAGATTCTTCAATTTTCCAGCATCTTTTCCATATTTGAGCCCTTTCTGGCAGTGACTGCTCCAGAAGAAAACATGGTGTGCCAGCTCTTAATGCATTGTGTTTCCTTCTGGAGCATCAGTAGATGTTTGAACTTTTTTTAATAGTTGTGTTTGAGTCCCTCAATTGTCCTCAGTGTGAAAAGATGGATCTCAAAATCACACAGTCACTGCTGGAAAGGGTTCAGATATGCAAAAGATGCTGGAAAACTGAAGAATCTGCAAGACCTGGAGGATTTTTTGCTCAGTTTAACTGTTCAGGACAAACAAGGGATTCATGAACAACCATCACTAAACAAAAAAACAGTCATAGATCATCCAGGTAACCAAGCACTGTATTAACAACCAAGTGTTTCCAAACTTTTGAAGTGGGTTATTTTAATAATTTCAGCTAATTTTTGCTCTTGTAGACTATATGTAAACATCTTTTATGTAAAATATCTTACTCAGGACAGTACTAAATAAAAAATAACATGTATTTTGTATGATATTTCTCATTTTGTTAAAATTATTCACATTTTCACAGACTCTGCAAGAGGTTCCCAAACTTTTGCATGCAACTGTACATGTTTTTACATTGTGCTTGTATTTTCAAAAAATACCTGCATGTAATTACATCTGTAATTAATTTCTGTAATTACATGTATAGTTACACTGTTGACCCATCCCTTACACCTTAACCCACCCATAAACCTACATATACCACCCATATCAGACCTCAATAGCAGGAAAAGTGTTTTGCAATACAATATGAAGGCAATAAGTGTGTAGTACTTTTTATGTAAGTACCTAGTAATTAAAGGAACCCTAGTATGCAAAAATCACTTTTATAAGATGTTTGAACACAGTCGTTTGGCCGCAGTGTGTGAAAACCACCAGCCTATAATGGTAAAAATCCACCCACTCATTTTTTTAGAATCCAAATAAATCATAAACATTCTCTCAGAACAAGCAATTTGAGATTCTCCCTATGTACATGTCATTGTATAGAAAAAAGTCCCACCCATTTGTGACAGTCTCTTCTCTATAAGCATAGCCCTGTGTGAGAAGCAGCAGTCCGCTATTACTGGAGACATACAATTACAAGTGTTGTGTTTTCTGATGCACCAACTAACACAGAATTTTCCATAGACTTCCTCCATCTGACCTGCTGAGAACACTGTGGTTAAATTTCATTATCGAAGGAAATGTCCCAGAAAAAAAGTCCCCTATATGTTTAGGTATCAATACCAATGCTTTGAAAAAGGAAATGAAAGGAAAAGAAAGGAAAGGATGTGATATGTGGCCAAGTATGGTGACCCATACTCGGAATTTGTGCTCAGTTATTTGTATTGCGCTGTGCTGTACCTTAGTGTAATTCATAAATGTGTATTTATTATGCACAGTACAATCAGATGACTGACTGTTAAACCGAGTACGTTTTCTGTAGGATAACAGGCTTGTACTAATAGTGGAATGTTTATTTGCATAGGCCTGAGCATGAGCTCTTGAAGCTCCGCCCTCTTCTCCGGGAGCACCAGCACATTTTGGCTCATGCCCTAAAAGTGGCAATTTTAGCAAGATATATAAAAAAATATCTGTAGGGTATTTTGAGCTAAAACTTAATTTACACGCTCTGGGGACATCAGAGACTTATTTCACATCTTGTAAAACGGTACATAATAGGTCACCCTTATGGCCACCTAATACAAAGTGGGACCAAGCATTTTACAACTAAAAAAATCATCTGTACTAACCACTGTCGGTTCAGTTTAACCAAGTGCTAAATGTGCCAAAATAATACTTCACTGAATTTAAATGAAATCATTGACATTGTTTTTAGGATTATATTCTATATCATCCCCAGAATATGCTTGTTGATATTCATTTCTTTGTGCTGAGCATATGCCACAAAAATGATTTGATTCACTACTCATGTCAGCTGATTCGTCCAATTTTTCAACATATTATGCAAGGCTTGTAAACTAGGCAATAAAAAAAATATCAAAGGGAAAAATAGACTGATACTTTACTGGCATGATATACTAATCAGAAATTTTGATTCTGGGGATCGCTTGCAATTGTTGCCTGTGCCACTGCTGAATCGACATCATCACAGAAACAAAATGATGATTAAGATGTGAGCTTGCAGTCTAAATTGAATGTGATAAGGTAAAAAAAAGACTGTACCATACAAAAAAAAGCATCACATCTGTAACGAAGCGTCACTCAAAGTGGGATCCATATGCAGGCTTTATTTAAAGTTGTGATCAAACAGACAAAAGATCCGATACCAGCAAAACACTATGTCAGAGGGCAAACACAATCATAGTCGGTTAACAGGCAGGAGATCAGGGC